>NC_142806.1:39991374-40149560 GCF_049724085.1 Artemia sp. Qi Xiang Cuo
CTGTGACAAGGTAAACCACAACCAAACACTACTGAAATATTCCAACTCTTGCATTTCAACGAAAGAAATTCAAAATGAACTTTGAAAAATCAAGAAAATGTAACTGTGACAAGGTAAACCACAACCAAACACTACTGAAATATTCCAACTCTTGCATTTCAACGAAAGAAATTCAAAATGAACTTTGAAAAATCAAGAAAATGTAACTGTGACAAGGTAAACCACAACCAAACACTACTGAAATATTCCAACTCTTGCATTTCAACGAAAGAAATTCAAAATGAACTTTGAAAAATCAAGAAAATGTAACTGTGACAAGGTAAACCACAACCAAACACTACTGAAATATTCCAACTCTTGCATTTCAACGAAAGAAATTCAAAATGAACTTTGAAAAATCAAGAAAATGTAACTGTGACAAGGTAAACCACAACCAAACACTACTGAAATATTCCAACTCTTGCATTTCAACGAAAGAAATTCAAAATGAACTTTGAAAAATCAAGAAAATGTAACTGTGACAAGGTAAACCACAACCAAACACTACTGAAATATTCCAACTCTTGCATTTCAACGAAAGAAATTCAAAATGAACTTTGAAAAATCAAGAAAATGTAACTGTGACAAGGTAAACCACAACCAAACACTACTGAAATATTCCAACTCTTGCATTTCAACGAAAGAAATTCAAAATGAACTTTGAAAAATCAAGAAAATGTAACTGTGACAAGGTAAACCACAACCAAACACTACTGAAATATTCCAACTCTTGCATTTCAACGAAAGAAATTCAAAATGAACTTTGAAAAATCAAGAAAATGTAACTGTGACAAGGTAAACCACGAGCGACCGCTTTTGATATTGTAACAGTAGTTATTTAAATCGAAAGACATACAAAATCCGATATGAATTAACATGAAAATGTTACTTTAATAATGTATACCATTGAGAACCACTTGTATAATATTCCAACACTAACTCGTTGGCAAAGGAACTACAAATGAGCCTGGAAAAATCTATAATTTTTAAGTGTGACAAGGTAAACCACAACCAAACAATACTGAACTATTACAACTCTTGCATTTCATCGAAATAAATTCAAAATGAACTTTGAAAAATCAATAAAATGTAACTGTGACAAGTTAAACAACAACCACACACTAATTAACTATTCCAACTCTTGCATTTCAGCGAATGAAATTCAATATGAACTTTGAAAAATCAATAAAATGTAACATCAAGAAAATTAAACTGTGACAAGTTAAACCACAACCAAACAATACTGAAATATTTAAACTCTTCCATTTAAACTAAGGAAATCCAGGATGAACTTTCAAAAATAAAGAAAATGTAAATGTTACATGGACCACCACGAAAAAAAACACAAGTACAATAACAACAAAAGAATTAAAACGATAGAAATAAAAATATAAAAATTAAAAATCAATAAAATGTAATTTCACAATGTAAATCACAACCAAACATAACTTAAATATTAAAAATCTTGCATTTCAAATAAACAAATTCAAAATGAACTTTGAAAAATCAAGAAAATGTAACTGTGACAAGGTAAAACACAACCAAACACTACTGAAATATTCCAACTCTTGCATTTCAACGAAAGAAATTCAAAATGAACTTGTAAAAATCAATAAAATATATCTGTGACAAGGTAAACCACAACCAAACACCGAAAGAAATTCAAAATGAACTTTGCAATATCATTACAATGTAACTGTGACAAGGTAAAACTGAGTCTCTCAATCCCAGTAAAGATATTTTAAAATATACAAAAACTACTTATTTAACAGAATAATTTCGTTTTTAATGAGCATCAAGTAAAGAAAAACCACACGGAATCAGGCAACTGAGTCTCTCAATCCTCTTAAAGCTCTTTTAAAAGATACAAAAACTACTTATTTAACACAAAAATTTCTTTTTTATTGACAATCAAGTAAATAAAAACCACACGGAATCCGGCAACTGAGTCTCTCAATACCCGTAAAGAACTTTTAAAAGATAAAAAAACTACTTATTTAACAAAAAAATTTAGTTTTTAATGACCACCAAGTAAAGGAAAACCACACAGACTCCGGAAACTGAGTCTCTCAATCCCAGTAAAGCTCTTTTAAAAGATACAAAAACTACTTATTTAACACAAAAATTACTTTTTTAATGACCATCAAGTAAAGAAAAACCACACGGACTCAGGCAACTGAGACTCTCAATCCCCGTAAAGATCTTTTAAAAGATACAAAAACTACTTATTTAACACAAATATTTCGTTTTTAATGACTACCAATTAAAGGAAAAACACACGGAATCAGGCAACTGAGTCTCTCAAACCCTGTAAAGCTCTTTTAAAATATACAAAAACTACTTATTTAACACAAAAATTTCGTTTTTAATGACCATCAAGTAAAGAAAAACCACCCGAATATTTAACAAGTACCATTTTTCCACACCAGTCACAAAACTCAATTCATCCTAGAATTATTTAAACTAAGTAGTTAACCCTGCCTCGCACAGAAAGTTCAGAAAGACACAATAGCCTTATTTATAGTGAAGCGTTTCTTAGCCGTATGTTTACACAAATATTCAACACGTACCATTTTTCACCACCATCCACAAAACTCAATTCCTCATAGAATTATTTAATCTAAATACTTACCCCCGCCTCCAACAGAAAGTTCAGAAAGACGCAATAGCCATATTTATAGTCGTATGTTTACCCTAATATTTAACAAGTACCATTTTTCAATACAAACCACAGAACTCAATTCCTCCTAGAAATATTTAAACTAAATACTTACCCCCGCCTCCAACCGAAAGTTCAGAAAGACGCAAGAGGCTTATTTATAGTCGAATGTTTACCCGAATATTTAACAAGTACCATTTTTCCACACCCGCCACAAAACTCAATTCATCCTAGAATTATTTAAACTAAATAGTTATCCCGGCCTCGCACAGAAAGTTCAGAAAGACACAATAGCCTTATTTATAGTGAAGCGTTTGTTAGACGTATGTTTACCCTAATATTCAACAAGTATCATATTTCCCCACCCTCCACAAACCTCACGTCCTCCTAGAAATATTTAAACTAAATATTTACCCCCGCCTCCAAGAGAAAGTTCAGAAAGACGCAATAGCATTATTTATAGTCTAATGTTTACACTAATATTTAACAAGTACCATTTTTCCACACCAGCCAAAAAACTCAATTCCTCCTAGAATTATTTAAACTAAATAGTTATCCCTGCCTCGCACATAAAGCTCAGAAAGACAAAATAGCCTTATTTATAGTGTAGCGTTTCTTAGCCTTATGATTATTATAAGATACGACCCTAATAATAATAACCCACACGCCTCACCAATAACGTCCTCATATATCTATATATTATACCGGCGAACACTAGCATCCCCCATACACATAAGATGTTCTCACTCGAATTAATAATACTATTAGGTGTCCCAAACGAGATTAAACAACAAATTGTTTAACACCCACCACAAAACTCAATTCCTCCTAGAACTATTTAAACTAAATAGCTATCACTGCCTTCGCACAGAAAGTTCAGAAAGACACAATAGCCTTATTTATAGTGAAGCGTTTCTTAACCGTATGTTTACCCAAATATTCAACACTGACCATTTTTCAACACCATCCACAAAACTCAAGTCCTCCTAGAACTATTTAAACTAAATACTTACCCCCGCCTCCAACAGAAAGTTCAGAAAGACGCAAGAGCCTTATTTATAGTCGAATGTTTACTCGAATATTTAACAAGTACCATTTTTCCACACCAGCCACAAAACTCAAGTCCTCCTAGAATTATTTAAACTAAATAGTTATCCCTGCCTCGCACAGACAGTTCAGAAAGACACAATAGCCTTATTTATAGTGAAGCGTTTCTTATCCGTATGTTTACCCAAATATTCAACACGTACCATTTTTCAACACCATCCACACAACTCAATTCCTCCTAGAAATATTTAAACTAAATACTTACCCTCGCCTCCAAGAGAAAGTTCAGAAAGACGCAATAGCCATATTTATAGTCGAATGTTTACACGAATATTTAACAAGTACCATTTTTCCACACCAGCCACAAAACTCAATTCCTCCTAGAATTATTTAAACTAAATAGTTATCCCTGCATCTCACAGAAAGTTCAGAAAGACACAATAGCCTTAGTTATAGTGAAGCGTTTCTTAAACGTATGTTTACCCAAATATTCAACACTTACCATTTTTCAACACCATCCACAAAACTAAATTCCTCCTATAGCTATTTAAACTAAATACTTACCCCCGCCTCCAACAGAAAGTTCAGAAAGACGCAATAGCCTTATTTATAGTCGAATGTTTACCCGAATATTTAACAAGTACCATTTTTCAACACCAGCAACAAAAATCGAGTCCTCCTATAATTATTTAAACTAAATAGTTATCCCTGCCTCGCACAGAAAGTTCAGAAAGAAACAATAGCCTTCTTTATAGTGAAGCTTTTCTGAAAACAGGGAGCCCTATTTACTAAAAAAACAAGGGATACCGCCCGTGCAACTGAATCCACCTTGGTACAGTACCCGTGGAGAACCAACATCCCTCCGTGCCACGGGCTCCTCTTGTAATGACCCCACGATCACCTCCCTCAGAGCTGCCCCCCCCCCCACGCCTACACCTGGGACGCCCTTTCTTTTTAAATTGTCAAAAATTTTAAAAAGTTAATTACGTATTAAAAAGAACACATCGGCGAGGTAAAGCTAGGTCAAGTCACAATGTCATTCTATCGTTACTTTTCAATTAAGCTATTGAATACTTTCTAGCAATGCCCCTTGTAAGCGTCTACGCAAATATCTTTTCGCAAATATCCTTTCGCAAAAAAAAATTCGCAAATCTCGTAAACTAAAGAAGTAATTACATCACTGTTGTTAGCTCCATCATTAATCTCCGATAATGTAAATGCACCCCTCATTTTTTTTCCTCTACTAATATCCATGGAAATAAAAACTATTATCTTTGAATTCAAGTCTCTTACTACTTTAATATATACAGAAAATAATATGAGATTAAAAAAGAAGAGACACTTGTTTTTTTTGAACTAAAAAAAAAAGACATTTAAATTTGAAAGTACTTCGTTCCTAGATTTTAAATAACTATATACAAGTTTGTACGCAAATGATCAAGGTAACCATCCAATTAATTTAAATTATAAATTAAAACTTAATCCTAAGGCATAGATATGTATGTAAACTTTCAATTCATTGTACGGTTAGGCTTGTAACCGTCAATGTAATCGTCAAATATATAGAACGGTTACTACTGATTAATTGTGCGGAAGCATCAAAATATTTTGTATAACAGAATGTGGAAATTCTTCAAATTTGTGTAAGGGTTCAAGCCCGCTGGACGCTTGCCTATCGAGTTTTTTTTTTTTCTTTTTGTTTTTTTTTTTTGTTTGGTGGTTTTTTTTATTAGGTATAATTTTATTTACTATATTAATAAAAAAAATACTAATTTAGATATGATACCTTCTTTCTAGATGTTCTAGCACGCTTTTCGAAGCTAGACTTACTGCTCTATTAAATATATCATTATGCATAAGTTTACTTTTGAACAATTATTTCTGTTCATCTTTGATTTAGTGTAGCAGCTCTTTACTTTTAATTGAAAAATAACCTCTTGTGGAAAAAGTTTTTGTCACTCTATTAAATATATCATTAGATATAGGTTTACGTTTGACAAATTATTCGACATTATTTCTGTTCATCTTTGATTTAGTGTAGCAGCTCTTTACGTTTTACTTGAAAAATATCCTCTTGTGGGTTGTGGAAAAAGAGTTTCTGTCTCTCTAATAAGTCTATCGTTAGACATAACTTTACAGAAAATTTAGTTTCTTCTAGTTTCACGGTCTAAGTATAGATTCTAAGAAGGTTTTAACTGCATTGCTTGTTTGGGGGGGGGGGTGTGAATAACCAAAAATATCGGTTGGACCTTTATTTGACTCGGTTAGATGTATATTCTTTTTCGTTTGCCATTTATTGTTGTGCTATCAAAAAAATTTGGATTGTTGGTTCAATTAATTATAAGTTCATTAAAAATGAAGTAATTAGTTACTACTTATAGTAATTTGCAAGTTCCAAATGATGTCAGAAAGAGATATTTTAAAAAATTTGTTCAACTATAAGTTATATTATTGTTTTCAGATCGTAGTTAGGTTGGGCTCTGAAGAATATTCGAGTAAAAAGAAGTTTTCACATTTTCTAGCTTCCTTCAATTTTAGTATATTAAAAAACTTGAAACTGCGATTTTGTGATAAGCCTTCAGTTGCAATTTACACCAGAAGGACAAGATAATTATCATAAGCATGAAAATTAAAAATGTAAAATGTATATTTCAAAGAAATAATATCCTTCTTAATAATTTAAAATCAATAAACCGTGGGAAGAGGTTTTCTTTAGTATTGTTTGTGAATGAATAAAAGATGATGAGTGACAGAAAACATTTTTAAAACTAAACAATACTTTAAATTTAGTAAATTGTCAAATCTTGTCAAAATGTAATTTTTTCCTGAAGTTGAAACCTCTTAGTTTAACTCAGGTGTTGAACTTTTGGTAGATATATTGGTTCGAAAATGAACTATTCCCGTAAAATCTGAACTAATATAGGTTCTCCGCAGGAAACTCTAGTTTTCGATCATAGCGTTCTCAATCTTTTAGGATGTATGGAGTGAGTGGGAGCTCACAGTTGAGGAGGAGGACCTTCTTCTCCGTGCTAGTACAGCAATTGATGCTAGTGATGATGACGTGCTAGAAGTGCACTATACTGAAGACGGTCTTTCGTATACATCTGAGGACTTGGTACGGCGGGGGCCTTCAGGTCGTCTTTGCATAGAGGATGACGAGCGATTGGTCCCTAGTTTGCCTGTAAGAGTACGCGAGGATTTATTTGAGGAGATGCCTCTTCTCCTAGATATATCAATAAGTGATGAACCTGAGCTTGAAATTGAATGTATACCACCCCCTCTGCTAGACATAGTGGTAGTGGAGGATGAAGACATAGATATTCTGATAATTGAACCCGAGATTGTGTATATAAAAACTATTATAAATATTGATTTGTCAAATGAATAAAGATTAGAAAAATGATTTTTTGTTATCTTTGATAGAAAACTTGGTTGTGGACTGATAGTACTCTATGGGGTGATTTAATCAAACTGAACTATTCATGTATCGTAGTCTCTGCTGGTATCCTCACTCTATATATATATATCTAGTATATGAAAATAAAAAAGCACAATCAAATTTATTGTATGATTACAATATAAAACACATTATGCATATTAATAATTATATTTAACGGTAAATCATATATGGGAACCCCCCCACAATGGTTTCCATTGTTTAAAATCCTTTTCGTAGAATGACCGAGGGGGGGGCCTTTGGAAGCCTGGGGAGGGTGTTTAGGGCTCTGGGCAGTACTTGAGGGTCGATTGGTCTTTTGGGAGCCCGGGTGGGCTTTGGGGACCGAGGGGGGGGCCTTTGGAAGCCTGGGGAGGATGTTTAGGGCTCTGGGCGACACTTGTGGGCCGTTGGGTCCTTTGTGACCCCGTTGGACCTTTGGGGACTGGGTGTGGGCCTTTGGGGACCAGGGGCGGGCCTTTGGGGGATCGGGGGGCCCTTGAGGGCCGAATGGTCCTTTGGGAGCCCGGTGGACCTTTGGGGACCGTGGGAGGACCTTTAAGGGTTCGGGGGGCCATTTGGGAGCCTGGGGGCCTTTAAAGATCGGGGGAGGGAATTTTGGGGTCCGGGGGACCTTTGGGGACCGGGGGTGTGCCTTTGGGGGTCTCTGGGCCCTTTGGGGGCTTGGGGGGACCCTTGAGGACTGGGGGCTTCCTTCGGGGTTGAGGTAGGGGGGGTGGGAATCCTTTGGGGTTGGGGTATGGGGATCGGAACCCTTCGGGGTTGGGTATGGGGATCGGAACCCTTCGGGGTGGGGTCGGGGGATCGGAACCCTTGGGGTTGGGTAGGGGGATTGGAAGCCTTTGGGGTTGTGGTAGAGGACCTCACAACACTGTTCAATGGAACTTGTGTATTATAAGGACCACACTCAAAACCTCTTCCAAAATCTCCTTAAAAATCTTCTTTTAAAATGTCTCTAGCTGTTTCGCCGAAATAGTTCCATAAAATAGCTAAAACGGTTTCGCCAAAATTATCTCCAAACGGAATTAAGCATGTTCCTTTTGTTTGGCATCTCTGCGCTAATGCATTTCAAATTATTTGAAAACCTTTTCCTACGCTAAGATCAAAACATCTGCCCGTGAATCAATTCTCTTGTTAGAACTCCAATTAATTCCCCTTCCATGTCAATCAATCAATCATGACATCATCTGTGTTTTAATTGTTTCTTGGGGATTTTTCTCTTTGGAAATGCAAAGACATTAATTAACTTGACGTCATCTGTCAGACATTGATTAACTGTTTCCCGGGAACTCGTAACATTTGGCTCGGAAACAACAACAAATTGGATCATAACATCTGCCTCAAACAGGAAGGAAGTGTCATTAACTTTGCTTCGAACGACAACATCTGGCTCAAATAACAACAACAGATACTATTTCCGGATCATAACATCCGCCTCAAACAGGAAGGAAGTGTCATTAACTTTGCTTCGAACGACAACAACATCTGGCTCGAATAACAACAATAACATTGACCTTGACATTTTGCCTCGAATAACAACAATAACATTAACCCCATTAACCACGTGTTCTCCCTAATGACACTGTTCAAAACAACATTGACCTTGGCATTTTGCCTCGGAAACAATAACAACATTGACATTCGCTGAGGGCGTGCCAAAAACACACCTGGAGAAAGAGGTCATTGACCGATTACGCAATCATTCTCACTAATGACTCTATGCCCATATAAGGAGCCCTGTCAGGAGTTATAGGGTCATCTCTACTGTGGTGGTAGCTGCATCAGTATTGGTAGCGTGCAAATATTGCCTTTTCAATCATATCCCCTATCATTTCCTGAATTTTCCAGTTTAGTATACTCAATTATTCCTGTGTTACACCCTTTTGACAATCCGCATACACATAACTTGTTTTGATTTAGTTTAACACTCTCCTCAACATTCTCTGAAAGGCTCATATGGATGCCCTTCGTGTTCTTAGAAAGTAAAGTTCAAACATGCATACCTTTCTCAAAAACATATACTATGTGTAAAAAATGAACGAATTGCCTAACTTGCAGCCCTTGTCCTGAGGACTATGGACAGGTAGATATCCCCAAAGACATTATTGCTGTACTTCGGTCACTCTGAATCTTAAAAAGGGCACTAGAACTTCTGATTACCAAACCAATGAGCCCCCTCTAAAGTTTATACGATCACCTTTACAATCCTTGGCCTGAGGGCTGGGGGAGGGTTGTCATCCAGAAAGACGTATTTTCCGGACCTTTCAACTACGTTGAACAAAATGGCTATATAAAAATTTTGATTAGATATGTTTGGGGAAATAGTGGGCGTGGGGCGGGGGCTGGTTGCCCTCCAATCGCTTTTGACTAGTAAATAGAGACACTAGCCATTTAATTTCCACCCGAATGGACCCTTTTCTAAGTTTCTACCATAAGTCTTTTGATACGAAGTGCCCTGGTTTAAGACAAAAAAAATAATAATACATTACGCTCACATCGCTCTTTCCTTAAGCAGCGCTATTGCGCTGCCTATGATTATCACCGTGTATTAAAAAGATTTGTCTCTGTTTGAACTTTTATATATCATCGCGGGGCAATATGGCAATTGTCTTAAGAGTCACTAAATTTGTAATAGTAGGCCCACATTTGTGTCTGTTACTCTCAGGGGCACTAGAAAAAAGTTGTCACTACTACCCTCCCTCTTGGAGGAAAATAAAAAATAGCATTCAGAAAGACTTTTTCTGTTATTTCTGTAACCAAAATTAAGGTTTTCTTTTGTATTTTTACGGAACTTGTCTTAGGATCAATCAAACAGTTCGTGGTAACGAACTGTAAGTAAGGAGCGACCCGGCTCAATGGTAACCGAACCTCTAAAAAACGGAATTTTGATACCAATAGATACATCAAAAGAATCAGATTTTAATTCTGATTTCAAATATATAAGTTTCATCAAGTTTAATCTTACCCATCAAAAGTTACGCGCCTGAGAAAATTTGGCTTATTTCCGAAAAAAGTGGGAAAGACCCCTAAAAGTTATAGAACCTTAGTGAAAATCACACCATCATATTCAGCGTATCAGAGAACCCTATTGTAGAGGTTTCAAGCTCCTATCTACAAAAATGTGAAATTTTCCATTTTTTGCCAGAAGAAAGATCACGGATGCGTGTTTATTTGTTTTTTTGTTTTTTTTTCTTTTCCCCAGGGGTAATCGTATTGACCAAGTGGTCCTAGAATATCGTAGGAGGGCTCATTGGAACGGAAATTAAAAGTTCTAGTGCCCCTTTTAAGTGACAAAAAATGGAGGGTAACTAGGCCCCCTCCCACGCTCATTTTTTTCTCAAAGTCACCCAATTAAAATTTTGAGATAGCCTTTTTTTTCAGCATAGTCAAAAATCTAATAAATATGTCTTTTAGAATGCCTTAATCCCCCACAGTTCCCAGGGGAAGGGCTGCAAGTTATGAACTTTGCCCCTTGCTTACATATTGTATTGGTTATTGGGAAGTATACAGACATTTTGAGGAAGGATTTTTTTCTGATGGGGGGGGGGGCTGGAGGAGGGGGTTACTCGGGAGAATCCTTACATGGAGGATGTTTCTTTGGGGTAAGGGACATTTCTATGAAGGGGGCGCCGGATTTCCAAGTATTATTTAAAAACCGATCAGAAATTAAATTAAAAAAAACAAGTTTTTTCAACTGAAAGTAAGAAGCAACATTAGAACTTAAAACGAACAGAAATTATTACGTATATAAGGGGGTTCTCCCCCTCAATACCTCGCTCTTTACGCTACAGTTTTTTTTTTTAGTGCTAAGTCAATACCTCGCTTTTTACGCTACAGTTTTTTTTTTTAGTGCTTTCAAGAGCTATCTATTCTAATTAAACGGCCTTTGTGATTCAGGGGTTTGTGAATTAAAAAACATTTTAACTTTCAACGTAAAGAGCGGGTTATTGAAAAAGGGTAGAACCCTCGCATATACGTAATGACATGTGCGTAACAAAAAAAAACAATAAAAAAAAAACAAGCGATACGGCTGAATAGTAATCGAAACTTGCAAAAACGGAATTGTGATGTCAATAAATGTATCAAGAGAATGGGCTTATAATGCTGATTCTAAATATATAAATTTTATTAAGCTTAGCATTACTCACCAAAGGCTACGAGCCTGAGAAAATTTACCTGATTTTTTAAAAAGGGGGGAAACATCCCCTACAAGTGAAAAAATTTTAATGAAAATCATACCCTCAGATTCAGCGTATCAGAAAACCCTATTACATAGGTTTCAAGCTCATATCTGCAAAAATCTGCAACTTTGTATTTTTTGCCAGAAGAAACATATACGAATATAGAAGTTCGTTACGTAAGTTAATTTGTAAATTACGTCAGAGCGAAATTTACAGACATCCATTTAGCAAAAGAAAACTAAAATTTTTATGCAAATTTTGTTTACTTATTCAATAACGGTGAGCCAAAATAAAAGCTGCATTAACTAAAAAAAGATTAGAAATTAAATATAAACTGAAAGTAAGGAGCGACATTAAAACTTAAGTTTTAAATGTTCTTTTTAAGTTTTAATGTCGCTCCTTACTTTCAGTTTAAAAAACTTGTTTTTTTATTTAATAATGAACAAGGTCAATTCATCTAACAGTATTTATTCAGTTCAATGGTATTTATGTATGTACTTGTTACAAGTTATGTTGCCTCCTTTGAAGAAAGCTCTTAAAAAAAGAAAAGTGTTTGTTTGCATGTCTCGCTTTTGATCAGGGAAAGAAATTTTTTTGCGTAATTTTTTGCCCCACAAATATTCTCCCCTCCCAACAAAACCTGTGTTCGTCCCGGCCCTGGGAACAATCTCAAGAAATTTCGATCGGACACCCAATATCTAACATGCCCACCTTTTTTCGACTATATAGCCTATGAATAAACAATTGATGATAGTTACATCATCTACAACACTTGTCCAGCGGCGTCGTTTGAAGGTGTGATATTTCACCTCTTTCTTCTAGATTATCACCCTCCCTCTAAATTTTGATTAATACATTTTTTGGTATTTTTATGAAAAATGGCTTTTTTGTCTTTTCATTGCAAAATATGAGAAAAACAGCAAAATTATCCCACTAGACTTTTAAAATACATTTCCCCTCCTCCGCACATTTTTGTGATTGACGCCACTGCCCTTGACCCAGGGGCTGTGTGGGTGATGTCATCCCCGGATGCATATTTATTATACCTGTCAACGATTCTTAATAAGATAGGTGTCTAAAAAATTTGATCAGATGTCTTGAAGGGTTACAAGGAGCTGAGTAGCAAAGTACATGGGAGGGAGAAATAATTGCTCTCCACCCACTTTGAACCCTTAAAAAGGAAACTAGAACTTTTAATTCCAATGGAATGAGCTTCCTCCAAAGTTTCTATGACCAACTCTTCCACACCAAACGGTAAAAAAAGAAAATATCCATGGGAGCAAATTCCCATTTACTATGGCAACGCTAAAGCGTTGCCTCTGACAAGGGCTGAAACGTGAAAATACAGCTTTAAGTTACCATGCACAAAGCTTGTTCTATGTATAATAAACTATTAAATACTTTCTAGATACTTTGGTGAATGTCCACTTCCAGTTGAAGACTCGTTGTCCAAATGTGTTCTTGTCCCGTCTTTGAAAGAAAAAGTCCCATTAGCACTTTCATTAGACAATGAATCAGCAAATTTAGTGGAATATACTGGTGGAAAAGGTTCATCATTGGCAGCACTTCATTCATTACAAAAGCATATAAGTTCTTCTGACGTAAGCTTTCTTAATATATGGTATCCTATTAATTTGAAACATTAATTTTTACATTTTATGCAAGATAAAAATTGTAATTTCTCTCCATCAGGGACACTCGATTAAGGGGAAGACTTACGTAATAAAAAATAATGAAAAAATCTGGAAAATCTCCCTGAATTTTGTAAGAAATTTCTGTCTCTCTCTCTATCTACCCTTATCTCTTTCTCATCCTCCCTGTATTTTACTCCGTCTCTGATTTTAGCCATTTATTTGTACAATGTTAAAATGATTAATTGACATGGAGAGGATCTTATGATTTTTTTCTTATTGAAATCATTTTAAGATAATTTTGTATTGAAGATCGATTGAAATGAACGCTCCACCCTCTTTAACAAAGTGACGTTTTGTTTCTTGGCATGAATCTTTTCGGGTCAATTAAAATTTAAGCCATCAATTCTGTATATTGAGGTGAAAACGATCTAATGATCATTCCCTCCAAAAAAAGTTTTTAGAAATACGGGTATAACTTAATGAAAGGAAAATTCACCAAAGCTTAATTTTAAACGAGACACAGAAAAGCAAATCCAAATCCACAATTTTTAGCATAAATAGTACAAATAAAACGTTGAATTGTGTTAATCTATATTAAACCAAAGCTGTTTTAGATGTTTTAATAGTTTGCAGTCGATCCGTCGGCTATCTCGTTCATTAAATTCATTCTGGGAAATAACTATTGAACTTAATGAGAGAAACAACTGGGAAACTAAATAAAACGAGGAAAAACTATACATATTGATATTTATTATATCTTGGGGGGAAAATGTCCAGGATCTTTTATATATTCCTTAGCGTAGTTGAGTATAGTGCACCTTTTACATTTAGAATGAACCACGTCAAATTGACTTCCAAAACTCATTTTGCAGGCTTTAACCCTATAATATAAAGGATAAAGCATTATAATTATATTTACATCTATAATTCTTGAATAACCAACCTGAATCTTAATCATAAAATCATAAATCAGCTAAGAACTAAACCATCTTAAATTGTTAGCAATATTGAGACCCAACCACCTTAATGATGTAACAGAAGGGACAGAGAACGATTTGCATGCCAGAGGAGAAAGGGAAAGAGGTGAAGATCTCAATGTAAGGTAATTGCACTTGTTAATCTTTAAATAAAGACCAACCCGAATAAATGCTTCAGAAATATAATTAGCGGACGTGGAATTCCTGATGCTATCATTTTCTTGCCTCTTTTTTTCATTTAAACTTGTATAGCATTTTTAAGCTTGATTTAGTCGCATATATATATTTTGTAACATAGCTCGGAGTCTTATTAGAACCTCAATAAATATTTTGTTACAACACAATACCTGGCCCCTTTTGGGCTACAAAAACACTAAAACCAAGGTCCTACCCTTGGGTAAAGGACTTTCTGGGCTTGACCCCTCTCCCCGCTCCATTTGACAAATAATGTAGACCACGAACAGATCAGATAAGACATAAAACGTTATATCTTTGATTTTGCAATGAAAAAAAAATGCTTTCATAGTTGACTTTGCTTCCTGAAATAACTCTCCCCCCTTCCCTCAGGGATCAAAATTTTGGGTATCTCGTAAGTAATGGCTGACAGGAGCATAGGTTTTGCGGTCACAGATAAGAAATATTGAACAAATTAGTAGATAGATATAAAGACGAGTTTTGTTTTACTTGTTGTTTTGCTCTTTAACCTAGGTTTTAGCTTTACACATTTACAGTTTCAAGTACCGAAAGGATTTGTTCTTACGACCAAAAGTTTTGAGGAGCATGTTAATGAAAATGGAAATATTCAATCTGCTCTCAAAACTCTAGAGGAAGCAATTCAGAGCGGCCGTGATGTTTCTTTAAAGGACGAAGTTGAAAAGTGAGTCTTTAGCGAAACTTTTAGCATCTTTTAAGATAAAATATAGTATCGTATAAAACTCTGTAGGAACACTTGTTTTTATTGAGATAGATGGCATTATTACCATTTGACCAAGTCGGTTCCTACATAATATTTGACACAGAATTGCCTATAAATGAAAGAAAGGAATTCGGCTGCTTACAAACCATCGTTCTATTTCCATTCTACTCTTCAAAGATTTTTTTCTCTTTTTCTTTACATTTTTTGGTATCTTCTCATATTTATTGCAGGAAAATCCTGTGTTTATAGCTTAGCATCAAGGATACCAGCAGAAAATTTTCTAGAGGGGGGGGGAGACGCCAAATAGTAGGGGTGGTTGGGTGACAGGGAATATATATTTCAGGATATTTTTTTCGTTGGAATGAGTTGATTTTTAAATACTTTTAGGGACAAACTCTCAAAGAAAAAGATAAATTAAATTGCATGCAATATGAAACATCAAATAGTAAATTTTAAGCGACAAGGATTCCTAGTAAAGGGATCAATTTAAATAATTAGTAATATATTTAATTATTATGCATTTAATCTTAAAAGAAAATCAAATTCAAACTGAAATTACACAAAAATTTATTGCTTCCGAAGATTATAACAGGTATAGACTTGTCTTTATGCAATTTCCTACGCCTTAGAATAGTTTACAGAAGGAGTAGAGTTACTCAAAAATCATCCTGCCTACATATATAGCATGTTTTGATTTTATAACGGCCATGTAAAATGTACCTCTTCAATTACAAGAAAATTCTCCCCCTCGAACTTAAATCCTTTGTATATTCAGACATTAAAAAAGAATAGGATAGCGAAAGAAAAACAAAATTTAAACTTACTATACAGTTGTCAAATTGACCCTCTTTCTTCTGGGGGGGATAGCTGCCCTCTGATCACTTTGACTCTTAAAAAGGGCACTAGAAATTCAGATTAACAATCCAATGAGTCTCCTCCTCCATAGTAGTAGTTGTAAAAGTAGAAGCAGCAGTATTATGATTCAAATATTGTTTTTCGGTTAGTTCAGCATCCCCAACAACAAGCTTTGTAAGTTTTAATTTCACATACGAAACTGTTCCTAAGTTATTGCTGATATGCCCTTTTGACAACCTGCATACGGATGGAAGGATGTCATCCGTACGACATCAATTTTCAGATATATTCTCTGAAAATTTCCCCTTCATACCCTTAGATATAGTTTTAATAGTTGTCACAGCAGTAGTATAACTACTCAGTTAGCCCTTGCTATGATATTGTCGATTTGCTCTTTTGATAACCTGTATATTCATATACCTCTTGAAATTTTCATTTTAATGCTCTTATACCTACAAGTAGTTGAGATAGAAGTAGTATTTGGAGCAATAGTAATAATAGTAGTATAACTAGTAAATGTTACAGTAGCAGTAGTATTAGAAGTACTGTGCAGTGTGCATGTATTTCCTTTTGGTCAATTGATCTACCAGCCTGAAGTAATAGCCCATCGCCCTGACCATCGCCCTATGTTCAGTGTTGACAAATTTTGAAGAAAACGTCCTTCACCGATCGCCCAATCTTTCAAATTGATTATAGTATTACCAAATTTTGTCTCTTATAAACTAAGAAAATAATAAAAATACTTTAATAAAATTAAATCAGAGCAGAGGAGATTCAAAGGGGTCAGATACTATTTTTAGGGATTAAACCATATCTGCTTGACTAGTGGCTCATTTTAAAGCCCTTTTTTCTCTGATTCATATTATATACGTCTTACTGCGTTTACAAAAAAGCGGGCGATGGCCTTGCTTTGGCCTATTATGTCCTAAAGAGCGTTTTTATGAAGTGAAAACAATAGCCCTAAGATTTACCATCAAATTCAATATTTTCTTTATTGCTAACTTTTTGTGACGTTTTTATTTAACCAGGGCGATTTTCTTATCGGCCTAGTGTTAAAATTCCATCTATAAGGTCAAAGAATGAGAAAAAGATTCCTATTCTTGTCAAAACGTGGAGTGCTATCATCAGACAGATGAGAAATTTCAAATAAACTGTCACTCGCCACAAATCAGAGCATAATCACAATTCGTACACAGCAGAGGAGATTATAAGGGGTCAGACACTACTTTTTGGAACTAAGCCTTATCTGCTTGACTGGTAGGTCATTTTAAAGCTCTTTTTTCTCTGATTCATAATATATACGTCTTACCGCGTTTAAAAGTCTAGAATTCAATTTAGCTCCCAAATAAAGTTTTTCTAAGAAATTCAAAATCCTTGTCTTACAAAAAATCGGGCGGTGGCCTTGCTTTGGCTTATTGCGCCCTATACAGTGTTTTTATGAAGTGAAAAACAATAGCCTTTACATTTATCATGCAATTGAATATTTTATCCATTGCTACAGCTTTTTGTGACTTTCTTATTTAACCAGGGCGATTTTCTTATCGCCCTAGTCTTAAAATTCCATCTGTCAGGTCAAGGAATGAGAAACAGGTTCCTATTCTTGTCAAAACGAGGAGTGCTACCATCAGACAGATGAGACCTTTCAAATGAGCTGTCACTCGCTACAAATCGGAGCACAATCACAATTGGCTCACAGCGGAGGATATTCTAAGGGGTCAGACACTACTTTTTGGGACTAAACCGTATCTGCTTGACTAGTAGTTTATTTTAAAGCCCATTTTTTTCTGATTCATAATATTTACGTCTTACCACGTTTAAAAGTCTTGAATTCAATTTATTTCCCAAATAAAGTTTTTCTAAGAAATTCAAAATCCTTTTCTTACAAAAAAGTGGAAAACGGCCTTGCTTTGGCTTAATATGCCATATACGGTATTTTATTAATTAAAAACAATAGTCCTTGGATTTGTCATGGAATTCAATATTTTCTTCATTGCTACAGCTCTTTGTGACTTTCTTATTTACCCAAGGCGATTTTCTTAACGCCCTAGTCTTAAATTTCCATCCTTAAGGTCAAAGAATGAGAACAAGGGTGCCATATACCACCTTAAGATCAGTGTTGGCTCGTCCACTGGGCAAACACCAGCCTGAAGTAATAGCCCATTATAGAAATAATTACATAAAACAAGTTTTTCCGAGGGAAGTAAAGAGCGAAGTTGAAACTTAAAACGAACATAATTATTACTTTACAGTCTATCTAACGTATATCAATAAAACTAATGCAAATAAAAGAACATTAGATATTACCTTCTGTTTGTAATATTACAGAAAACAAGCGCAGCCCTTTCCCCAGATTCCAGCCCTTTTCCAGGAACTATGAAGGGTCATATCATCACCAAAGCCAAAGATATTTGACATCTGGACGATTTTGAACAAAATGGCTATCTCAAAATTACGATTGGATGACTCTGGGAGAAGTGGGCCCTCAGGGGGGGGGGCTAGTTGTCCTCCAATCTTATGGGTCACTTAAAAATGGCACTAGCAAATTTAATTTCCGTTCGAATGAGCTATTACACACCTCTCTATGATGTTCCAGTCACCCCCTACAGTGACAGATCCAGGGGGGGGCGGGGTGCGCGCCCCCCTAGCGTAGTCTAAAGTAGTGTAATTTACTTAATTAATTCAAGTTTGCGTTAGCTAAACTTGCTCCTAACGCAAGTTTATCGGATCAATCTATTTTGCCCCCCCCCAATTTTTTTTTCGGATCAACCTACTTTGCGCCCCCCTCTAAAAAAAATCCTGGATCCGCCTCTGACCCCTTAGCCCTGCTAGAACAAAAAAGAAAAAACGGAAGACATATCAGTGCTACCCATGCAAAAAATTCATTTTCCTTGTTTATCAAGGAGGGGGACTGTTATCGCCCTATTTAAGGTTTTCAACCATACTGATTCCAATGGTACAGTTTTAATTTTGATCTGATGCCTTTTTCGAGGGGTTTCAAGCATTTTTTTTGTGAACCATAGATTTTTTTGCAATAAACTTTTACTTTTAAGACAAAACGAAATAGTAGTTACCCTTCCTGAATCAGTGTTACATAGCAATTTTCTTTCAATAGGTATTTTTTTTTTCAAAACGTGTTTTTTAACTTTCGGCTACTATGGGCTGTGGTTTGCTCTTTACTATGTAGCAGCTACCGCTTCATCCATTACTCCTGTTTTTCAATTTTTCAGCCGTAATGCTGCAAGACGTAATTTGAGATTAATCGTATAGGCAGAAAACTACCCCTTCCTTATCCCCATCTCAAGGTCAAAGAAACTTTGGAGTGTCCTCATTCGATCCTGAATCAGTGTTACATAGCAATGTTATTTCACTAGGTAGTTTTTTTTAAACCCGTTTTTAAACTTTCGGTTACTATGGGCTTTGGTTTGCCCTTTTCTAGGTTGCAGCTGCCTTTGCAGCCATGACTCCTGTTTTTGTTTTTGCAATTTTTCAGCCGTAATTCTGCGAGTCTTTATGTGAGATCAACCGTATTGGAGGAAAACCGCCCCTTCCTTATCCCCATCTCCTCCTCAATGTCACAGAAACTTTGGAGGGTGCTTATTCGATCAGAAAATGAGAGTTATTTTCATTTATTATAAGTGGAAAGCGATTGGAGATCAGTCAGAAACAGGGAGTATATGTGGTGGGGTGGGGGGGGTAAAGCTGGTTCCCACCTATTTTGTAATTTCTCTTTGAATGCTCGATTTTACGTCAGTTCAATTTTGCGTCTTTTAAGAAATTATCAGTTGACACAGTGCTTAAAAACCCAAAGAATTTTGATTTGGAAGATAATCTGGTTTTGTTTCGTAAAAGTGTCACATTTCATGGTTGTAAATAGATATGATAGCTGAATACCCACACCATAGAGCTCTGACAAATTATCAATCCCGCAGGGACGAGGGTTGAACAAGGAAATGGCCTTTTGACAACACTTTTACGGATCCAGGTTATTTGATTCCTGCCAAAATTTTGAATTTTTTTTTGGTTAACGAGTTTGGTGTGCATTAGACGCTTATTTTCACTGATGGTCAGAGCAGGAGTTAAATTTTTGTACCCTTTACAGGGTGAAGACATATATTTGGGCAAATTTTCAAACGTTTTTCTTGATAAATTCTCGGATAGACAAAAATTTTGCCCTTTAAATTCAGAAAAACAAGAAGATGGTTTCAATTGCGGGCCGATGTGCCTTCAATTAATAGTTTTCTTTGCAGTTCGATTGATTTGGAGTGTGAAGATCCACTCAACGATCTCCACTTAAATTTCAGAGACGAAGAAAATATAATTGACAATTTGGCAGATGACGAAAGTAGCAATACACTGCAAGCCCAAATCTTCACAGAAATTGTAAAAACTATGGACGTATCATTGAATAATATTAGCAGAATTTGCAGAATGTCACCTGTAACAAATTAATTTAAAAAAAAACAAAGTTTTTCCAAGGGAAGTAGAGAGCGAAGTTCAAAATTTGTCAAACTGACAAAAAATATTACTCCGCAGCCTGTCTGATATATATCAATAAACATAGTAGAGATGAACAAACTAATTATGTTTCCCTGTATTTCTAGGATTATAGAAAACTAGCACTTTACTAAAAACCCAAAACTCAAGTATAAGAAATAGGAACATTGATTTTGGAGTCAAAATTGAGTATGTAGCCTGACAACAACAAACCAATCTGTAAATCTTTCCAGTCTTACACCAATTGTGACATCAGTAACTTTCAGTATACAATTAAAATCATATTAAAAACAAAAGCGTAAAATTAAATAAAACAAAAGGAATTTGACTACTAAGTGGTAATGTAACTCCTATTTCTAAAGTGAAGAGATCGAGCCATAATTACGCAAGGAATCTCTCGAAAAAATATTGTTATTTCAACCTGAAGAAAGGGTCATTGATTTTGTATGAGAACTAGTTTTATAAATCTTGAAGACTTAAGGGTAAAGAGCGAGAGTTGGGGAGGGGGTACACCCCATTCTCACAATTTTAAGGTTTAATTTTGTTCCCAACTCTCATATAAAAAAAATTATTTAATACTTCTTATAATTCTTCACGAATTTAAAACGCTATAAAGAGCACATCCAGTCCAACCGAGACGTAAAGGCCATATTTTGAAAGCAATTTAAATGAGCGTTGTTGTGAAGCCCAATAATCATGAGCTAATTGTGGTTGGGCACTAACTTTTGGTGAATGACAGCTCATTTGAAATGTCTCATCTGTCTGATGATAGCACTCCGCGTTTCGATATGAATAGGAACCTTTTTCTAATTATTAGACCTTGAAGATGGAATTTTAAGACTAGGGCGATAAGATAATTAACATGGTTAGATAGGAAAGTCAAAAAGGGTTGTAGCAATGAAGAAAATATTGAATTCCATGATAAATCTAAGGGCTATTGTTTTTTCACTTCATAAAAACACTGTATAGGACATAATAAGCCAAAGCAAGGCCAACCCCGTTTTTTGTAAGACAAGGATTTTGAATTTCTTAGAAAAACTTTATTTGGGAACTAAATAGAATTAAAGACTTTTAAACACAGTAAGACGTATATGTTATGAATCAGAGAAAAAAGGGCTTTAAAATGAGCTACTAGTCAAGCAGTTAAGGTTTAGTTCCAAAAAGTAGTGTCTGACCCCTAATAATCTCCTCTGCTGTGAGCGAATTGTAATTGTGCTCTGATTTGTGACGAGTGACAGCTCATTTAAAATGTCTTATCTCTCTAATGATAGCACTCCACTTTTTGACATGAATAGGAACCTTTTTCTTATTCTTTGACCTTTTAGATGGAATTTTTAAGACTAGGACGATAAGAAAATCGCCCTGGTTAGATAAGAAAGTAACAAAGAGTTGTAGCAATGCAGAAAATATTGAATTCCATGATAAATCTAAGGGCCATTGTTTTTCACTAAATTGAATACAAGACTTTTAAACGCGGTAAGACGTATATATTATGAATCAGATAAAAAAGGGCTTTAAAATGAGCTACTAGTCAAGTTGATACGGTTTAGTCCCAAAAAGTACTGTCTGACCCCTTAGAATCACCTCTGCTGTGAGGTAATAATAATAATAGTTTATTTATTAACCACTATGAAAAAGAAGCGGGGTTCATCAAGAACATAAAAAAAAAAGCAAACTCGCACACTTAAAAATTATTTACATAAAACGACGTAAATTATGGTGCGCAGTAAGACCTACAGATAACGACAGCTTTCCCGCAAGCACAGTCACTTTTTCCCGTAAATCAGGGAGGCCGAATCGCGATATTAGATGCCGGTTCCGGAACCACGGAGATTGTGATTATGCTCCGATTTATGGCGAGTGACAGCTCATTTGAATATTCTCATCTGTATGATGATAGCACTCCACGTTTTGAGAAGAATAGGAACCTTTTTCTAATTCTTAGACCTTATGACTGAAATTTTAAGACTAGGGCGATAAGAAAATCGCCCTGGTTAAATAAAAAAGTCATAAAGAGTTTTAGCAATGAAGAAAACATTGAATGTTATGGTAAATCTTAGGGCTATTGTTTTTCACTTCATAAAAACACAGTATAGGACATAATAAGCCAAAAAAAGGCCTAAAACTAATTTTATGACAATTATTTTCTTTTGTACGTAATATTGAAAATAAACATTAAAATTATAGTAACTTTTTGAACTGAAGAGCTTCAGCAATTCATATTATTATACATAAAATATTCAGTTTAATCTATTAGCTCTTTTTAAAGCTGTTAAAGACGAACAAGTTCACTACAAACAAGTGTTTGGACACTGACTCCTTTCGTAACTGTAAATAAAAGCCAAAAGTCTACTCCGTAATTGGCACTTAACTGAAAACTGATTATATTACAAATATTTCCTTTTCCGGTTCTTACAGCATTGAAAATAAAAATACAACTACAGTGAAATCAATTCTTGAACGGATGGATATTTCAACAGTAAATATCATTATACATCAAATATTCAATTGGATGTTGTTTATACTTTCCAAGACTGTTCAAGACGCACATAGCTTTCAGTAAAGCACCAATGACGCAGTAGGTTTTAGACTTTTACAGTGAGCGAATGAGGTCATACCCTAACTCTTGTTTGTAGTGATTTTTGTTCGTTTGAAGCTTGATTTGCATATTTGATTTAAGTTTCACTCGTTTTATTGTTTGCATTGATTGTTTATTTAATTTCTGCTCGTTTTAAGTTTCATTTATACTTCAACAGAAAATATTTTTTTGTCTTAAGCTTGATTTTCATATTCAATCTAAGCATTGCTCGCTTTAAGATCTATTTATTCATTTATATTATTACTTGTTGTATGTTTTTGCTATGATTTTTTTTTATTTAATTTCTGTTCATTTTGGGTTTCGTTTGTTCTTTAATAGTAATTTCTGTTCGTTTTGAGTTTGAAATTTTAAAAGGTATTTGTATCTGCTGAGCTTAAGTTTAAAATGGCCTTTACTTTTCTTTGAAAAACTTATTTTTCGGAAAGTTTTTTTAATTAATTGGCTGGAGTGCGACTAATACCCCTAACGACGAGGCACCCCTGCAACCAACACGAGTGATTGGAGAGCGACTGACGCCCCTTTCACGCCCACCACTTCCCAATACACATCCAATCAAAATTTTGAGATATCCATTTTGTTTAACGTAGTTAAAAGTTCTGGAAATTAGGTATTAGAGGATGACAACCACACTAACAGCCCTTAGGGTAAGGGTTGTAATTTATGCCCTGGGGGAATATAAGGTGTTTATAGAAAATATTGTCGTAGAAACTCAAAAAGAGCTCATATGATTGGAAATCGAAAGGCCTAATGCCCTTTTTAATAGTCGAAAGTGTTTGCAAGGCTTGACATTTTTATAGTAAAGATCAATGTGGGTATAATGTATTATTTTTTGTTGTTGTTTAGACCAGGGCACTTCGTATCGAAGGAATTGTCGTAGGAACTTCGAAAAGGGCTGATTCAATTGAAAATAGGAAGGGTTGATGCCATTTTTAATATTCAAAAGTGATTGGAGGGCAACTAATCCCCCTCCCACGCCGACCCTCCCATTTTCCCATTATATTTAAAAAACTAACTGTTGCCTTAACATTTAATCAAAATGCACTGTGTTAATGCTAATTTCCAATAAGGCATCTCAGCTGTATCCCAAAAACTTTCGGGGCTACTTCTGCTCTTAAAATTCAACCAACTCAAAATAGCATAAGTGTATCCAAGGTATCAAAGTATGTAAACAGATTTTTTTGCGAATGGTACCAACTTTTCCATTCCAGGTCAAATAGAGGAGGTATGAAACTAAATCAAACAGTACTATTTGTGTCCAGGTTTTTAAAAGGGTGTCAGGACAATATTTTCGGACAATATTTCAGGACAATATTTGTTTTTATTCAAGTATTCCGTTCAAATAGATCCACTGGATAGTGACGATGCGATTCTCCAAGGAGGTAATAATGTTTAATCAGTCTTTGAACTTTTCCACCCATCTATAGAAAATAACAAAAATGTGCATAATATCATATCCTTGGTATAATGCCATGTCTATGAAAATCTTTTAACTACCTAATATTTGTGCGGGGTGCAGCCCACGGATTTTCCTTAGAATAATTTTATATAGGAATAGTGGCTAGGCCACAAATCTTGGTCACATGCCACATAGGGATAGTGACTAGGCCACAAAGACACTGTAAAGACCACTGAAAAGACGTTGTAAAGGAAGCCCGGTTTAATATGGTAACTGAGAACTCGCCTTAAATCTATGTGTTCTTGTGGGAAAACGTCTGTAGCACATAATTGGCCGGCCATACATTGGCAATAGGAAACTACTGCTATTATATTTCCTTATCTCTGGGGAGCATTTTCAACCAAGCTGACAAACTCAGCTCTGACAGCCTTCTCTGACCTATCTCGGGCTAAGAAATAATCACTCGTAACACAAGAAATACTCATGTTTCGTTGTCAGCCCAAAAACAGGGCAAAACATCAATTTAAACTAGAGCCGAAAACACAAATGTGAAACAAAGTTTTGCTTATACCCGAATTTTATACTAAGGTTTGATTATGTCAGAACGTTGGTATTTCTAAGCTAAGACACCTACCACACTTTTTTGCTCTATTTTTTTTTGCTCTATCTTGCTCTATTTTGTTAAGAAAAATTGTAGAGTACGAACCATTGTTGCTTTTAACATCCTTCTTTAATTTTCATCTAGGGTTGTTGCTACAATAGGGAACAGCAAAATATGTGATCCTGTACAAAAGGCTATCCAAGTGAATTTAGAAGAAGTATTTCAAGATGGCATTAATGATGTCTCTTTTGCTGTTCGTTCTTCTGCTGTTGGAGAAGATTCAAAACTACTTTCAGCAGCAGGACAAAATGAGACGTTTTTAAATTGTAAAGGGATCAAAAGTATTGAGGAGGCAATCCTACGTTGCTGGGCATCTGCTTATAGACTGGAAAGTGTTGAATACCGACGGTAAACGCTTTTTATTTATTCCTGATTGTATCTTGAATAACTTTTGTTGCGCAATTTATTTTTTGTAATTTATATATATATATATATATATATATATATATATATATATATATATATATATATATATATATATATATATAATATATATATATATATATATATATATATATATATATATATATATATATATATATATATATATATATATATATATATATATATATATATATATATATATATATATATATATATATATATATATATATATATATATATATATATATATATATATATATATATATACTGAGGAATATGAACACATGTCGATGAATATAGGATTAAGCATGCAGTTTGGATGTTGAGGAATTGCAAGTTCCCTCCAATTGCGGAAATACATATAGAAAAACTCCATTTTATTTTGAAAGCCCCTATTCCCGGTGACATTGTTTTGCAAATATTAAACTTTGACAAAAAGTGGAGGGCTGAGGGGCTGCAAACCCGCCCTCATATGGCAAACAATAAAAAAAGAAATGAATAATACAACAAAATAGCCGAGGAAAACGGTTGTACTGTCAGCTAATGGACAGAAAAGATACGAAATTGACGAAAGCCGATATTTCAGCAAGGACTTTTGCCAAGGGGTTTTAAGTGATAAAATAAAACAAACTAACCTATTGAAGTAAACTTGAATAGAGCAGAAGAAAACACTTAGAATGCATCCCCGCCCTCATATTGAGGATAACCTTGGTCATTCTAGTGCAGACGAACAGAAGTTAAACTTTATTTTGCTTTTCAATTGCAAACAAAGAGCAACATTAAGGCATAGGAAATGAGAATGAGATTAAAGCTGTTTTTCAAAATGATTCAAAAATAAAAAGGCTTATTAATACACATAATAATTCGATAATACAATTTTCAGTTCAAATGTTTCGAAAGGTAATATATAAATAAAACACCTGCAATTACTTACTAACCAATTTGTTATAGTCAACAATGCATCCAGTAAAGCGTTATAAACTTTACCATAACGAGGGGAGGGTAGATGTATAGGATTTCTTGCCGTTTTAAGTTTAAAGGTGGCTCGTTGCTTTCAATTTAAAAACTTCCTTTTACGTTGAATCTCCTGTCAGAGAGCTCTCTCTCCGTGTGCCACCGCTTATCAAAAACGACATGAAGGCCCTAATTGACATATATTACTTCTACTGTTACTGCCACTAACAGCTCATCGCATCGACATTCTGGCTAAGGCCACAACAAGTGCGCATGCTTCTTCTCCAGCCCCCACTGTTCAACAGACCTGCTGTTCGAAGCTTCCCACTTTACCTCCTATGAAGTCCCAATTTCCTCTGAATCCTCTCTAATGACCTCATCTTGCACAATTCGGGGTCGGCCTGCATTTTGTTGGTCATAGTAAACAAGACTGTATTGCACAAGAAAAAACTGAGGGGTTATCCCGCTAAGAGATTGTCTCACCTGTTGATTTCTTCATCCAAGGTCACTAGGTAAAGTGATAATCATCACTGGGACATAATGGGTGCATTTTGGCCCATTCGTTCCACTTGGCCGTGCAAATTATCTTATTTGGAAAATTGGGCTCTTGTTGTTGCAGAAACTACGTCGTCAACCACAATTAGAAACTGGACCATCACTTTGCATTATATCCACTTTTTTCTGTGAGCTTTTATCTCCTCTTCAGTTTTACTTTTTCGGTGGCTCCTTTTGCAGTTTTTCGTATTCCTTGTTAGCTTTTATTCTCTCTTTCTTCTTTTCACCAAAGAAATAAATTTTGTAATTTTGTATGGTCCATTTAATTTTAGACACCATGGTCAACCAATTCAGACATCAATTGCTGTAGTTGTACAAGCGATGATTGATTCAGATGTCGCGGGTGTTATGTTTACTTGTGATCCTGCAACTGGCAATCCTGCGAAAGTTATTATTACTAGTAATTATGGACTTGGAGAGGTTAGCTGTTTTTTTTCTTAAGAAACAACGACAAGTTTACGAATTACAAAAGATAATTATTTTTAAATTGTTGGTTAAAAAAATTAAAACTGATTTAATGTCAATGTGTTTGAATTGAAGGCGAACACAAAAATGCTATTGACGCTTAATCTTAGCAATTGGTAATTGAATTCCAATAAGCAGCCAACCAAGCCTTTGGTTCATTATATTCCCAAAAAGAGGATAAGGAAATCATTTTAAGGATAAGGAAATCTTTTTAAACTTAATAGAGGATGTAAGATTTTTAGCGATTGGCAGTTAAAACAAACAATATTTTTAAAGGCAAATGTAAAAACCATGTTTCAGCAGCTTCTACCTATGTTTTGTTTTTAGAGATTTTGAGTGTTTTTTTTTTAATTTTATGTTTGGATATCCTTTGAGGTTCCATCGTAGTATTGGAAGTATCACAGCAAACGCTTGACGACCCTTTAAAATAAATACTACTTTGATACAGTGGAACTTTTGTTTTATAGTTAATATTAAATAAAAAAACAAGTTTTTTTCTACTGAAAGTAAGGAGCCACATTAAAGCTTAAAACAAACAGAAATTATAACATATATGAGGGGGCTTGCCCCCTGCTCAATACCTTGATATTCACGCTAAAGTTTTTTGGGACTTTAAAAAAAGTTACTTATTGTTCTATTTAAATGGCCCTTGTGTCTCAGGAGTCGTTTTTAAATAATTGGGACAAAATTTAAACTTTAGCATAAAGAGCGAAATGTTGAGGAGTGGGCAGTCCCCCTCTTGTACTTTATAATTTATGTTCGTTTTAAGCTTTAATATGGCTCCTCACTTTCAGTTGAAAAACTTGTCTTTTTTATTTAATTTCTGATCGTATTTTAAACAACGCCAGGATATCTGGCTCCACCTCCACAGAAACTCCCCATGCCCACGGAAACACCCACTCCCCACGTAAGCATCCTCTGGGCAAGTCAATCTTGGTGAAAATTTGCCCCGTACAATTACCCTTAACATCTCCATTCGTAAAATTGAAAAGAAATCAAGACAAATAAAGAAATTTAGTATAGGAATTGTGTCAAATTCACCCAGTGTAAAATTTCTCCTGAAAAGCTTCCCCCTGAAACTCCCCTCTCCATGGAAAATTATCCCTGTGCAAAATCCCCCAGAAGAAAATTCGTCCTCCTCTCCCCACCCGAAAAATGTATGCATACTTTTAAATAAAAAATACTATACGTAAACAGTGGAAAATTTTTATAATTTGAAGACCTTTCCTCAGGGGTGTGGGGTTAGCATGTTTTCTCCAAGGACATATTTATAAGGCCTTTCAACTATGCTGAACAAAATGGCTATCTCAAAATTTTGATTGGTCGATTTTGGGAAAAAAGTGGCATAGAAGGGGGCCTAGTTGCCCTCTAATTTTTTTGGTCATTTAAAAAGGGCACTAGAAATTTTCTTCGTTTCCGTTAGAATGAACCCTCTCCCAACATTCTAGGCCCACTTGGTCGATACGATCCCCCTGGGGAAACCAAAAAACAAACAAATGAACACGCATCCATGGTATTTCTTCTGGCATAAATTACAAAATTCCACATTTTTAGAGATAGGAGCTTCAAACTTCTACAGTAGGGTGCTTTGATACGCTGAATCTGATGGTACGATTTTTATAAAAAAGACTAAACTTAATGAATCTTATATATTTGGGATCAGCATAATAAGCCAATTTTTTGTTATATCTATTGTTATCAAAGTTCCGTTTTTTAGAGTTTCGATTACTATTGAGCCAGGTCGCTCGTTACTTACAGTTCGTTGCTACGAACTATTTGATTATTGAATGCATATCATGTAAAATCGTAAATGCAACGAGAAGTAATATTAAAATAAATCAAGTTTCTTTTTCGATTCTACTTTGACTACAGGTAACCTCCAACGAACTTTAAGGATAGCTGTAGCTACCCACAGTTTTGACTTCAAGAAAACTTTGGGACTTCGATGCATCAAGCAAAAGAGTTATTTTTTATGCCAAAATATTTTAATTCTCATGAGGGTTCTGAGTGATTTTTGAAGTAAACGTGCATGATATGATCACACAAAATTATTTCAACAGATTAAATTCAGGGGCATATCTGAAATTAAAAAAAAAGGAAAAAAAAGAACAGAAAAGTTTTTTTTTTTAACTCTGTCCTGGTTCTAGTTTTATTGAAATTCTAGAAATGATTACTCTTAATTTCTAAAAGATATGATGAGGAACAAAAATGATATCAAATGTAGCATTTTCCCTAACTAAGAGGGTTATTTTATTTTCTGTCTTA
This sequence comes from Artemia sp. Qi Xiang Cuo, assembly GCF_049724085.1. NCBI lineage: Eukaryota > Metazoa > Arthropoda > Branchiopoda > Anostraca > Artemiidae > Artemia > Artemia sp. Qi Xiang Cuo. The sequence continues at coordinate 40,020,913 of NC_142806.1, forward strand.
TTACAATATCAATCCCACTTACCTCTACCCCTGTAAATAGATGAACACTTTTAAATGTGCTTATTTTTTTCTTTTTAGTCTGTTGTTTCCGGCAGAGCTGAGCCAGATACGATCATTCTTTCGCGGAATCACAAAAATGAATTAGCTTTGCTAGAAAGACAAGTTGGGAAGAAGGACCTAAAGATCATTTGCGATGGTAAATATTTCTGACTATTTTCTATTTCTTTCTCCCATATTTTTCACACTTTACTTATCACCATAATAATCAGTAACATAACCGTAAACATGACTGACTCATTAAAGAGATTGTCTATGTTCAATCTATCTGTGAAAAAATGGCCAATTTAATTTTTGGAGAATTGACAACGATAGGTGTTTTATTTGTTTCTTTTTTTCCCTTTTTCTATGTCGTTATGAATCCTGTTAGCCACTATTTTCTCGATCAGTCAAGAATCGAATGAATGTTTTATGCCAAAATATTTTAAGTTTCAGGAGGGGGGCTAGGGAATTTTTGACGTGAACATGCATGATATGATCACACAAAATACTTTCAACCGATTAAATTCAGGGCCATATCTGAAATTTATAACTATATATGAACTAATTATTTAAAATAATAATGAACTAATAGCAGAAGAAAACAGTCTATAAACAAAAGATAGACTTTTACCTGGAAATTCAGCAGAATTTCCAACTCATAAAAAAATGTATTCCTTTTAAGGGACTTTTCTTGCATTTTAGTTAAAGATTCTATTTTGGTTTACACTACCCTTGAAAAATTACACTACCCTTAAAGAAAAAGTCCTTGCAAGAGGGTCTCCTAGGTGTTTTTCAGAGATTGTACGAGTATCATAGTCAGCGCTATTGCGCTGCCTAAGGAAAGAGAAACGGGGGTACAATTTATTATTTTTGGTCTCTTCTGACTAAGGCACTGCGTATAGAAGGAGTTGTAGAAACTTCGAAAGGAGCTCATTCGATTGGAAATTGAAAGTTCTAGTTTTATCAGATTACCCACAATGAGGTTAAAAACAAGTATCTACGCTCAAAACTGGAAGAGGATTAGACTTAAAAAAAAATTAATTCCCTTGTGATTTGGGGGAGATAACCTTGAAATAAATAGTGTTAAACAGAGTTGGATGGAAGATTAGTGTTTGCATTCGTATTCACCTCAGGTGACCTAAAAATTAGTTGTTCTTGTAGTAGCTTTAAAAGGTGTAAGTAGGTCATTAGCGTTAAATTTTCAGGCTCTTGGCCTATAAATTTTCATTATCTGACTCTTGACACTCTCTTTAACTTTGCTTAATTTTTCACTCTTCTTTGCTTGCTTTTTTTTTTACCCGCAAAGGGTAGCTTTACTTAGTCTGTAAAAACAGTGATGCAGCTTGAAGGCTCTAATGCTGAAATTACTGTCATTTTCATTTCAGAACAAGGAAATACTAAAGAGGTGGAAGTTCCTTTAAATGACCGCTCAAACGATTGTTTAGATGACAACACTGCAATTAGACTTGGAGAGCTTGGTATTCTAACTGAGAAATACTTTGGGAATCCTCGTGATGATGAGTTTGCTATATCGAAGGTGATTTATCTTGGTTTATCATTTTTAGTTTTATTTTGTATTTATTGTCAATACAGAAAGATTATTATAAACAGCCCGGGCACACCAAAATGCTCCTGGAACATACAAATATGCAAAACTGGGTAGCCCGAATTGGAAGTTGAAAAAAGAATATATTCTCGTCAAAATCTAGCTTTCTGAACTTCTTCTGATGATCAGAATATTTTCTAAACTCCTTTCCAACTTTCTGGGAAAATTCCTGTGTATCAAACAATACAAAAAATCTTACTGTGAGAAACGTAAGTTTATTTTGCACGTTTCTCAATAATCAAAATGCAATAATATGAAAAAGTAAATTGTGTAATAGATAACCTTTCGAAAGCATAAGTTCAAAGTTAGTATTTCAGGACCAGAAAAAAAAAACAAACAAAAACAGCTGAATAGAAACATTACAGAATATTGTTCAAAAAAATAATACAAATTTTCACCTAAGAAAACTATTTATAAAATATGAAAAAAAAATTATATTAATATTCGTTTCTCATATTTCAGATAATAGCAGAAATTTTTGTTAAAATTGTCGTTAAATAGAAACCACGTTTACTAGAACGCAAAAAAAACTTTGTTGCACATAAGCTACGTTTATGTGCAATATAACTACGTTTAAACTACGTTTATATTAGTTTATATAGATATATATTTCTTTTTTTCTCGAAAACGGCTCCACATTTTTTTTTTTTGAAAACTGGCACCCTGACATTTTCTTGCCGGAAAAAAGCGATTTAGATAGGGAACGAGTTTGAGAAAATTCGTTTAGAGCCTTAATTTTGAAAAAAAAATTCATATTAGTAACATCATATATATTTGCACATTTCAAAAGCACAAATTGAATAATTTCCATCCCAGGAGTGGTGCCATTTTTAATATCTATGACGCCTGCAAAATTACACAAGGTGACAAACTGCTTTGCAGAAAATTACAATTGAATAATGAACGTGTTATTTTAGTATCTGCAAAAAATAGAAGGAAAAAACAGATAGGAAAAATTGAATTCACGACATAATTTTTAAATTCAACAGAAAACAGTCAGAGGTAATGATGTCCAAAAATGAAGTACAAGCGAGATCTGCGGCTAGAAGACATTTGACAACTAGTATCACAAAGAATAGATGGGAACATAAATTGAATCTGCGGTTAGAAGAGAAGCAAGAGTGAGAACCACAACGAGTTCCAGAAGAAAACAAATCCTATAAAATGCATAATTCTTTGATGTATTAACAGGAAGGAGGAATAGAATTAATGCCAGATTTCCTTAAATCAATTGTTTTGCTTATTTACAGCTCATGACTCAAAACAAAAGAATAAATAATATCTATATACCCTTTAAACGAGCAACTGTGTATTTATTTAAAAAAATATTTTTGTTAGAATTATATTCCTTTTTATTATTTTTACAGGGTGGTTGCATCAAACCTAAACTGACGCCATGACATCAAGAAAAAATTCACATTATCTGCAGTTAGAAGACAAGCGAAAACAAAAATCAATATATACTAACCTTCCGCGTGCTGATTTATTGGGCTCAGTCTTGAAATCGCATACATAGCTTTTTTTCTATATGGATTTTCATTGCTGCTTGTCTTTTAACCGAAGACAATTTGAGCCTTTTCTTGATGTAATGACGTCATCACAGATTCGATACAGTCACCCTGGGAAAAATGCGAATTCTTTCTTAAAATTGTGACCTATTTAGATTGTTTTTGTGGTCAGAAATGTCAATTTGCCAGTTTTAAGAAGAAAAAAAAGTCTGTAGTTGATTTCAAGACCAGGTCCTGTCATGGCTACGCAACAGGCTTATCTATATTGATGCTCTTTGTCACTTATCTTGTAACCGCAGACAATGTGAGCCTCTTCTTGATGTCATAGCGTTACCATAGGTTTGATACAACCACCATGGGAAAAATGCAAATTTTTCCTTCAAGTTGTGACCTTTTTAGATCGTTTTAGTGGTCAGAATGTCAATACGCCAGTTACGAAAAAAAACTATGTAGCCGATTTTGAGGCCTGGCCCCGGCATTCGGCAATTGGTAGGCTTTTATTCATCCTGATTCTCGTTGTAAGTAGCAAGCTCCAAATGAGTCAGCTTTGTTTGCAACTCTTGCTTCGGAAAAATGTAGGGGTCCCCAGGGAACATATAGAACGTTGAAGGGTCCCAATGACTTGTAATGAACTACTACTACTACTACTACTACTACTAACAACTCACCGCAGCACCAAGCTGCCTGAGGCCAACACAGATACGCACACTCCTCCTCCACCCCAATCTATTCAAAGCCTCCCTTTTTACACCCGCCCACGAAGTTCCCATTTCCTTTAAATCTTTATTTATGACGTCCTCCCATCCCCAGACGGGGACGACCAGCTTTCCGTTTAGCCCTAGATGGTTGACCGAAAAGAACAATCTTCGGCAATCTGTCATCCTTCATCCGCACAATGTGCCCTAACCACCTCAACCTTTCTTTCATTATAGCCCTAGAGAGCGGTATTGAACCACATTTTTTGTATAGCCTATTGTTTGAAATACAGTCAGTCAGCTGGGTACCCAGAACAATCCTTAAGCAATTTCTCTGGAAAACATCTTGCAAATCTTCATCCGGTTTTTGGAGTGTCCATGCTTCAGAGCCAAATTTGACCACTGTCATCACTGTAGCTTCTAATATTCTAATCTTGGTTTGTAGACCTATCTTCCTATTCTTCCAAACTATTTTTAACTGTGAAAAAACACCCTGAGTCTTGGCTATTCTATTTTTAACATCTTCACTGCTCCCACCAGCTTTACTAATAATACTACCAAGGTAAGTGAAGCTGCCCGCCTGATCAATCTTTTCATTACCCAAGGTCACCTTTTCATCTTCACTTATTCCTAGCCTTAGTGACTTAGTATTCCTAACATTAATTTTCGAACCAATTCTAGCACCCTGAACTCGCAAAACCTCTAAAACTTCATTCATTTTGCTCACACTTTCATCTAGGATGCTTAAATCATCAGCATAATCTAAGTCCAGGAGACTTTTTCCTCCCCATTAATTCCGTGGTCTCCCATTGCCTTTACTTTGCTCCTTAAGACAAAGTCCATCAAAATGATCCCTATAAAAGGAGATAGAACACAACCCTGCTTAACGCCTGATTTAATACAAAACCAGCTGCTAACCTCATTTCCTACCTTAACCGCAGCAGTGCTATTCTCGTATATAGCACTAATCACTTTAATGTATTTTTCTATCAACAGAATCGAAGGCTTGCTCATAATCTATAAAACTGAGGACCAAAGGTGTTTGAAAGCTCAGGCACTTCTCAATTATTAGCCTAAGAGTGAAAATCTGGTCGACACATCCTCTACCTTTTCTAAAACCGCACTGATCTTCTCTTAAAACTTTGTCTACGGCATCTCTCAGTCTAAAAAGTATCATATTACTAATTAATTTACTACATACAAAGACCAGACTAATGCCTCGATAATTACCACACTCTCTTTTATCACCTTTCTTATAGAGTGGCTTAATTAAGGTTTTCCTAAAATCGTTAGGTACTTCCCCTTTTTCAAAAATCATATTCATAATCTTCAGTACTTATTTCTAACCTCAGAGCCACCATATTTAAGAAACTCATTTACCACTCTATCAGCATCTGGAGCCTTATTATTCTTTAATCCTTTTAGTAATGAACAGTTGCGTTGTTTATGACATCTTTGTAGTTTGTACTGGATTTTGCCGCCACATTTTGTTGGCATTGAAGATTGTGATGGTGTTTTTCTTCTAACGTAATCATTCTTTCTTCTTCACTTTCATTTTTGACTCGTTCGGATTTTTGCCGTCGCTTGTCTTCTAACAGCACAATTCTTTGTTTTTACTCAATTTTTGACACGTTCTGATCCTCACTTTCTCGCAGTTGCTTGTAAGTCTCACTGCCGCTTATCTTTTAACCGCATATTTTCTTGTTCTCGCTGTGCCATATCTTTTAGCCGCATATTACTTGGTTCTTCACTTTTGATGAGGAACCGTATGTTTCTCCCTTCTTCACTTTTGTTTTTGACTCGTTGTAATTGTTGCTAACGGAAGTATTCTGACTGTATATACTTGCTCTGCATTTTTGTTTATCATTACTTTAGAAATTTTTTCCATACCCTTTACCTTAGCTTCTTGGATCGGTCTTGTCATGTTTGATGTTCTAGGTTGTTCATTTGTCCTCTAGGCATTAGGAAACTACTTAAAGCGCCATTTGTAAATAGACTAGTTACACTTTGTAATTTATGCTCAGCTATGTTCCTTTTGTAATGTGGTATGCGTCATAGATCTAAAAACGATACCCCGCCCCCCGGGGAGGAGGGGTGCTGGAGATGATGTAATTTATTCCCTTAAATTGCACTCATAAATATAACGTCAATCTTATGATTTTTCTTGTCAGTCATATATTTCTTGTGTAATTTTGCCTACATAATAGACGCTGAAAACGATACAATCACTTCTGAGGCATATATGACGTCACTCATACAAATCTTTTTTTCCCCATAATTATGGCTCTTAACAAATTTTCTCAAACGAATGACTTATAATGTAAACGTATGAATTTTCTCAAACGTATGACTCTGTTTATCCTATGTGATATGTCTTGAAGTTGTTCGTCTTTAACTTGTGATCGACACTCCCTTGTGGTCCTTTTTAGGGGAGAATATACTTGCTTCAATCAAGACCTGTAACGCACCTCCATAGTTGGACAGAGTTCGAGCTGACCCATGAGCTTGATTCGCCCGTAGTAACGTCTATGGACATGTTTACAAAGGCAAACACAGGGTGAGTTTTTTCTACTTTTGGTGTTAATTTTCCTAAGTGCCTACCTTTATTATAGTTTTCATGATGCTGCAAGACAAAAAGTTAAACTAAGCCAGCTGGAACTTTGCCAAAAACATAAGAAACTTAAATGAGGGTTTGGATTCTGTTGTTTCACCTTCCAAATCAGTTCTTTTCGGTTGGGGCTTGGACTGTGAATAGGAATCCCGACGGGCTACGTTGGTTCATCTTCTATGGTTTCTGTCTTTAAAATGTGTGAGGTCAAATCTCCTACTTTAATCTTCCTGCTTTTAATTGTGGATTTTTTGCTTGAAAATAGAATAAACAGACCCAAATGAACTTATAAAATAGCCTATACATCCAAACCTTCGTTGTTTAATAAAATCTGGAATCAATGACACAATTACAAGGGTAAAATTAGTTTTTTTTACCATTTCAAGGGAAATGTTTCCTTTTATTCACTCTAAAAACTTTGAGTTTGTTTTTACAAGCTTTTCTTTTTTCCCGCTGAAAACATACCCTACTTTTTTCCTAGCTTTCTATTCACGTAAGTCTTTTGAATTACCATCCTCTTTACGTTTACAGTAGGCCTATAATTCCCATAAAATTGTTGCAAAAGTCGGAATAAAATAAATGGGCTTTGAAGATTGGCCATTTTTTTAACTGAATTAAATTGTATAATATCAAACGAGATAAAGCTGTGTAGTTTTGTCAAGATTGTTTCTTGTTTTGGCTAACCTATATCCTTTTAATTTTGGCTTCTATGTATACAAAAGAAAAATAGTCAACAGGAATTTTTTCTTAAAAGAAAAAATCACGAAAATTTGGAAACCTATTTTTGCCTTCTTTCAAAATCACGATAATGCGTAAAAGGCCATTTTGCCTCGAGCACAACGATGCATTAATATGGTTTATGCCATTTATCTAGTTAATATCATTTCAGAGAGGTCTTTCCGAATGCCACGTCTCCGTTGTCGATCTCTCTGATAGCAAAGAGCCTTGATCTAGCCATTCAGAGCAATTTTGTAAAAAGATTTGGTGGTTCTTTCATAGTCCAGCCGCAGATTAATCGCTTTGTCACCATTAGTCATCATCATGCTATGCTGAATGTGGTTGATGTAAGTATGACTTTTATGCTATTTAGGCATTATCAGATTTTCGATAAAGACGCGTAATCTTTTGTTGATCAGACAGTTCATAGTGACAAACTGAAAGTTAGGAGTGACTTGTGCTAATCGCAACAAGAACTCTAAATAATGGTTTTGATAACAATACATACATCAAGAGATTTGAATATTTATGGTTATCCTAAATATTTAAAATTCATTAAATTTCAATTTACCCACCAAGAGTTGAGAAACTGAGAAAATTTGCAGAATTTTCAAATAGAGGGAAAAGACCCCGAAAAAACAAACGAACAAGAGATCTTGATGAAAATTACACCTTACTGCATAGATTTCAAGACTCTATCTACAAAAATGTCAAATTTTGTGTCATGAGATCGTGAGAAGGATGATTACGGATGTGCTTTGTTTTCTTTTCTCCGGGGTTACTGTATAAAACCAAGAGTTTTAAAATATCGGAGGCCCATTCGAATTTGATTTTTAGTGCTCTTTTAAGTAGCAAAGAGATTGTTCAACAGCAAAATACTATTTTTTATCATTTTGCGTCAGAAAACAGTAATTTTGGCCAAAAGGGGGCCAAAAAAACTATCGAGTGAAAATACCAAGATTATCAATCGATTTAAACCTGTCGAAAACCATCTTTTAAGTTTCTCCGCTTCAAAGACAGTGATGTCACGTGGTGGGACAATGGCTCCTAAAAATGCATGTGGTCCATAAAGCTTATGAGCAGAAGCATAATCACTTTCGGATAAAACTCAGAATCATTAATATACTATTAGAATCGTTAACGATCAACCGGTAAAAGATAAACACTAAATAAAACATGATATAAATGGGACAAAACAGATAGAAAAAGCTTTGCATTGTTTTAAAAGTCTGATTTCAAATGAAAATGAATTCTATTTGATTTTTGTCGTCGCAAATCAAATAAATGATTAATGCAGACAATTATTTTCAAATTTCAGGTAAGAAGAGTGTGCCTGAAGCCTCAAAGAGTATAAATTTACAGCCAAATTTTTAACCCTCTGTGAAGCATCAGATAACTATAGGAAGAGGTTTGGGATGACTTTGACTTACTTCACTTAAGGCTCCTGCTGCGTGGGGGGTAGCGTAGAGAGCGTCGCAACTTTGCTCCTCCAGGCTGACCGGTCTTCTGCTATTAGTGGGGCCTCGTTGACAGCAATGTGAGCCATCTCCAGGAATTTTTTGAGGCTATCCTTCCACCTTGTCTGAGGTCTGCCCCTTGGGCAAGACCAGCCATGAGCCTTAGCGTCAAAATCGTAGACTATTCGGGATGAGGTTGTCTTCGGCTTACACAGGAGGTGTCCGAACAATCTGAGAGTACGCTGCGCTGTTTGGACGGAGAATGGCACTTGGGAGGTGAGTGCGAGCAACCTTGTGTTGCTTACAAAATCGTCCCATCGGAGCTGTTTCGTCTGGCAGACGTCTATCATGCTGAGGATTGTTGATTTGAGAGGCCAGGTTTCCACTGCATAGAGGAGGACCGAGCTTATGGATGAATTATAAATTCGCATCTTTGTGCGCCTAGATATATGCGGCATTTTCCAGAGATTGTTGAGCCTTCCGACGATAGACGAGACTTTTGAAATTCGGCTGCACACCTCTTCCTCTATAGGGCCGTCATTAGACAGCACGGAGCCAATATAAGTGAATTGCTTGCAACCTCAACAGAAGCTCTGCAAATACTTACGCTCTCAGGCGGCAACACTGGGCTTGGGAGCTCACTTGCCATTATCTTCGTTTTAAACCAGTTTATTTTCAGCCCAACTTTTGCTGCCTTTTCCTGCAGGACTTCCAGAGCGTCAATCAACTGGTCGATCAAGTCAGCAACGAGACCAAGATCATCTGCGAAGTCAGCGTCCGTCAGAACGCGAGCTCCAAACTGCAGACCAAAGGGCAGGCGATTTGTTGTTAGTTTCATGACATGGTCTATCACGCAATTGAACAGTTCCGGGGTAGCGGCACACCCTCGGCGTACACCGGTATTGATGCCGAATGTCGTGCTCCGTTTGCCGTTGACTTGGAGGCAACTCACGGTATCTTCGTAAATCTTTCAAGCAACTTGCAGTATTTGTCTGGTAGACCTGTTGATCGAAGTATCAGCTAGAGCGAGTTGCGATCCACCGAGTCAAAAACAGCCTTGAAGTCCACAAAGGCTACATATGCTTTCCTCCTGAATTCCTTCGTCTTCTCAATTAACTGGTGCATGGTAAAGATTTTTTCGACAGTGGATCTCCCAGGCATAAACCCCGCCTGCTGGACTCTCCTCTTTCTTCTGAGGATACTCGTGCATCTATCCAGCAGGGTCATAGCAAAGGGCTTTCCAGGCACTGAAAGTAGCGTTATGCCTCTGTAGCTCAAACAGATGCTCTTGCTACCCTTTCTCTTCCATAAGGGCAGGATTATATCAGCTCACCAGTCCTTCGGGATCCATTCTGTGTGCCAAACCACAGAAAACAGCATGTGGAGCCAAAGCAGCATCGCCGGTCTGGCATACTTCAGGAGCTCATCAGATATTCCACATACGCCTGCCGCTTCGTTGTTCTTCAAACGTGTTACTGCTGTATAGATTTCTGATGAAGTGAAAGGAGTATCAGTGTCACTTGTCAGCAGTTCCTGGGTGCTGGCGGCTAGGCTGATGAGTTCCTGATCAGTCTGCGCTACGGCTTCGGCGTTGAGCAGGCCCGAGAAGTGGTCTTTCCATCAACTGACCTGGGCAGCTTTTTCACTGAGCGACTGGCCATCCACAGAGACAACAGATGCAACTGAGGTGGCTATGTCGCCTGTTAGATCACGGCAACTGATCGTTTGGGATGACGGTAAAACATTAATTTCTAGTCCCCCTCCTCGTTCCACCCATCCATATCTGTATATAGGAACTTGTGGCACTATGACTAAATATTTTAGAAATTTGCATTCTTTGTATTTTAATTGCTTTGTCGTTTGAATCTCTTCTAATGTATTTACATAATGTATATCCCTTATTTACTTATTAGTTATTGTTAAGGAACATTATTCATCTGTATTATCTACAATATCAAACAACTTTCTTGTTTAAATATATTATTTGGTTTCAAAATTTGTCAAAGTCTAGTTATGGTCTCCAAACCTGGTTTGGAGATTTGTATCAGACACGCAAACACAAATTTGTTTATATACAGGTAAAAAAAAGGCTATTTGGGTTGGGTAGCTATTTCACGCCAAAAAATGTCACACGGGCTTTGAACACTTCCAGTTTTAGAATTTTCAGTGTTGTTTTATACCAGTTACATACAAAGATAGGTAGATTTTAATTTGTTAATCGTATAAGCAAGAATTTTAATTATTTCAAAATAAGCAAATTTACACTCCGTTTTGAAGACTAGTTTTAAAGATTTCAGTGTTAGTCTATGCGATATGTGATCCCGACAAGTATGAATGAAAACATCCAAGAAGGATTTGTTTTCCCTTGGCCATGTTATGAGTGATTTCTGCTTCAATTTTTCTTCAAATTAAATAAAAAAAATAAGCTTTTTCAACTGAAAGTAAGGAGCAACATTAAAACTTAAAACGAACAAAAATTATTACGTATATGAGGGGGCTCGTCCCCTCGTCAATACCGCTCTTTAAGCTAAAGTTTTAATTTTTTCCAATTCTTTAAGAATGATCCCAGAATCAAAAAGGCCGTTTAATTAGAATAAATAGCTCTTTTGAAAGTAAAAAAGAAAATTTTAGCATAAAGAGCGAGGTATTGACGAGGGGACGAACCTCCTCATATACATAATAATTTTGTTTATTTTAAGATTTAATCTTACTGCTTACTTTCAGTTGAAAAAAACTTGTTTTTTTTTAAAATTAATTCCTGATCGTTTTTTAAATAATGCTGGGAAATCCGGCGCTCCCTTCATGGAAAATTCTCTTCCCCTATACAAAATTCTTCAATGGAAAAATCCTCCCACATAACCCCTTCCCCCAACTTCCCCCACCAGAAAAAATCCCCCTGAAAACGTCTGTATGCTTCCCAATAACCAGTATTATATCTCTGTGTAAACAATGGGCAAAGTTCATAACTTGCAATCCTTTTCCAGGGACTGTGGGGGATTAAGTCGTCCTCAAAGACATAGTTATCAGTTTTTTAGACTATGCTGAACAAAATGGCATCTCAAAATTTTGATATGGTGACGTTGGGAAAAAAATTTGCGTGGGAGGGGGCCTAGTTGCACTCCAGTTTTTTGGTCACTTGAAAAGGGCATTAGAAGTCTAGGACAATTGGGTAGATACGATCACCTCGTGAAAAAAAATACACAAAACAAATAAACACGCATCCGTGATCTTTATTCTGGCAAAAAATACAAAATTCCACATTTTTGCAGATAGGACCTTGAAACCTCTATAGTAGGGTTCTCTGATACGCTGAATCTGATGGTGTGATGTGATGATTTGATTTATTACGATTCTATGACTCTTAGGGGGTGTTTTCTCCTTTTTTTAGAAAATAATGCAAATTTTCTCAAGCTTGTAGCTTTTGATGAGTAAGACTGAACTTGATGAAACTTATATATTTAAAATCAGAACAAAGATCTGACTCTTCATGTGTATATATTGGTATCAAAATTCTGTTTTTTATAGTTTCGGCAACTATTGAGCCGGGTCGCTCCTCACTTACAGTTTGTTACCATGAACTGTTTGATATGTGAATTAAGCCGACTCGTATAGTAAAAAGGTTCTTGCTCCTTGACCGAAACAAATAGGTTTGTCCACACACGATTTATTATTCATCTTGTAGGCTATGCATCCGTCCATTTCTTGGGGTTAGGTCTAATGATTGTCCTACACTCATTATAATTGTTTAGTAAAAGACTGAATTGCGCTGAAAGTGACGACTTAAATACTAAAGTTTTTTTTCGTCAAAAAAAAAAAAAAAAAAAAAAAAATAGTACCCTCTTCACAAAGAAATTCTTAGGTGTTTTCCTCTTTGTGTTATTAACAAAACAAACTGTGTTTTAAGGGCTAATTTTTTGTGAGTAAAACCTTATGTAGGGTATGTATTCTTTTGTAACAGTATATGGGCATGCAGTGTGATCTTATTACTAAATTTTCTGTTTTCATTTTTCAGACTATGCTATCAAATAATGATCCAGAAATATCAGCTGCAAATAGAGCTGTTGACATGGCTGTCTTTGGCCATATTGTAACAACAGATGAAATGCTACAGCGTGGCATACAACGGTTTGGGACATTATCCTATTTCAAAAAACTTAAAAAAATGCTACTCATAGGCTCCGTAAGTTTTCTATTTTTTATTCCAATTTAAATAAGATAAAATATATTTACATATTTGAAATAAATATAAAAACAACATTAATCAAAAGACTTTACATGTTCAAAATGCAAAATGCTTTGTCGCTATTCCGACAGTTGTTCTTAAACTGGCTTCTTTGGTAGCGGCTTGCTGACAATGACAAAACAACTGATTTGGTATGAGTTTAAATTTTCTTTCTATAGCTTCTCTCAATTCAGGGATTGTTACAGATTTTCCCCTCTCTTAAAAAATCTAGCGTATATTCCCTAGGGTTGGGTGATTTATCCTATTTCGCCGTGAAAAAACTTATTTTAAATGACAATCAAATGCTTTATTAAATACGATACATGTAACGTCTTTAATTACATTTTTTCAGGTTTAATGTTTAAAAATTAGACATGTTTTATTTTAAAAATCCACGATTCAATTATCCAGCCTGTTAGGAGGAATAAGCTATGTTTTGGTTTAATTGTAAAAAAGAAAACCTATACATGTTAAGGATTAATGAAGCTGATTGTCTTATCAAGATAGGTAGAAGATCAGAGTCGACGCACTTAGTAAAGAGTGATGTGCCTCGCTTCTATTAGGTTTCCCTTAGCCACTTTACTGGGACGTGATGGTTGTAAAAACTTGTAGGAAAACCTGTTGAAGTTGAAAGTCCTAGTCCCAATTTTACGGGTCAAAATGATTGAATTGCAGTAAGCTCTTCTGCTGTTCCCTTTTTGACCCACAGACACCACCGTAACTCCATGAGATTGGATCAAAATTTCCAGTTAATCATTTTTCTCAAAATTATTAAAAGTCCAATAAATTGTCCCGTGGGGAAGATATGACCCACACAGTCCCAGGGGCAAAGGCCGTTATGTATGCAATTGTTAATTGTTTTAAGAGATAAGTTTTACAGTCGAAAAGTTAGGCATGTTTAACCTTTACTATTGAATTCGCTTGGAACTTTTAGAAATTAATCCCTGGACCAGGGGAACTGCATGATTATACTAAAAGGGGGAGTGTGCCAGGGGCCTTGATAATGGGCTTATAAATTGTTGTCCCTCATCAGTTTACAACTTAGAGCCGTAAATCCCATAGCGAAAGAGAACCTAGTGTACAAACAAAACTATAATAATAATAATCTATTTATTACCCACTATAAAAAAAAGTGGAGTACATCAAGAACAAAAAAAAACCATCAAAAAAGCAAACTCGCAAACTTAACAATTATTTACATAAAACGACGTAAATTATGGTGCGCAGTAAGAACAGCAGATAACGACAGCTTTCCCGCAAGCAAAGTCACTTTTTCCCGTAAATTAGTTAAAAAAACTTTTTCCACAAAATAAGTTTTTCAAAGAAAAGTAAAGAACTCCATAAAACAAAAAATGAGCAAAAATAAAATCAAATAATCTACCAAGCGTGAAACTACCACAAATCAGCATCGATAAATAAATGAAACTCAAAACGAACAGAAATTACAATAAATAACCGAGTCAAACTCAAAACGAGCAGAAATTAATATAAGTTGAGCGCAAAACCCTAAGCCTTCCCAAGGCAAGAACAAGATTTGATCTTTACTAAAAAAATACAAATGAATGTGCGTTGTCAGTTTAATATACATATACTGATATTTAATAATCAAAATTATCAAATAATCAAAATCATTATTTGATTTATTAAAGTTATAAAAGTAAAAACATTTATATTTTTTTTCAGTGAAGTGCAAATTCTGTTCTGGCCTTGGGAAGGCATAGGGGTTTTGCACCCAACTTCTGTTAATTTCTGCTCGTTTTGAGTTTGACTCGGTTATTTATTGTATTTTCTGTTCGTTTTGGATTTCATTTATTTATCGATGATGATTTGTGGTAGTTTCACGCTTTGTAGACTATTTGATTTTATTTTTGCTCATTTTTTGTTTAATGGAGTTCTTTACTTTTCTTTGCAAAACTTATTTTGTGGAAAATGTTTTTTTAATTAATTTCTGTTCGTTTTATATTGACATAGTCTTTTCAGAGTAAAAGAAAATAATACTTTAAATCTTTTTTTTTAAGAATTTATAGTTTGGCCTGCTATTTGTATGCTGGAGAATAAAATTCAGATATTTTGAACAACATACACCCTTTTAAAAATCTGGACACAAATAGTAGTGTTTAATTTAGTTTCAACCTCCTCTAGTTGACCTGAAATGGAAAACATGATACCATTCGCAAAAAAAATTTGTTTATTTTCTTTGATTGCATGGATACACTTACGCTATTTTGATTTGGTTAAATTTTAAGTGAAGAAGCAGCCCCGAAAGTTTGAACATAATACCCTCAGTCGTTCTTGGGATACTGCTGAGATGCCTTATTGGGAATTAGCATTAACACAGTGCATTTTGATTTAATCTTATGGCAACATTCAGTTTTTAAACATAAAGTCAAATGGGAGTGTGGGCGTGGGAGGTGGTTTAGTTTCCATCCAATCACTTTCGACTAATAAAAAGGGCATCATCCCTTTCTATTTTCAATCGAGTGAGCCATTTTCGAAGTTCCTACGACAACTCCTTCGATACAAAGGGCCCTGGTCTAAACAACAACAAAATAATACTTTATACCCACATCGATATTTACTATAAAAATCTCAAGCGCCTTCCCATCGCTTTCGACTATTGAAAAGGGCACTAGGCCTTTCGATTTATGATCGAATGAGCCCTTTTTGAGTTTCTACGACAACACTTCCTATAAACACCTTATATTCCCCCAGGGCATGAATTAGAACCCTTATCCTAAGGGCTGTGAGGATAGATGTTATCCTCTAAGACCTAATTTCCAGAACTTTCAACTACGTTAAAGAAAATGGCTATCTCAAAATTTTGATTGGATGTGTCTGGGAAAATGGTGGGCGTGAGAGGGGCGTTAGTCGTTCCCCAATCACTTTCAACTTTTAAAAAAGGCACTAGACCTTTCAGTTTCCAATCAAATGAGCCCTTTTGAAGTTTCTACGACAACGCTTTCAATAAAAACCTTATATGCCCCCAGGGGATAAATTAAAACCCTCACCCTGAGGGCTGGGGGTTGTCATCCTCAAAGACCTAATTTCCAGAACTTTCTACTACGTTGAACAAAATTGCTATATGAAAACTTTGATTGGATGTATTTGGGGGAACGTTGGGCGTGAGAGGGGGTTTAGTTAACCTCCAATCACTTTCAACTATTAAAAAGGGCACTAGCCCTCTCAATTTCCAATTGAATTTGCCCCTTATGAAGTTTTTACGACAACACTATCATTACAAACCTTATATGCCCCCAGGGTATAACTTACAACCTTTGCCCTGGGGACTCTGGGGGTTTCTCATCCTTAAATACATAATCTCAAGAACTTTCAACTGCGTTGAACAAAATAGCTATCTCTAAACTTTGATTGAATTTGTTTGGGGAAATGGTGGGCGTGAAAGGGGGAGGGGTTAATTACTCTACACTCACTTTCGACTTTAAAAAGGGCAATTTCAATTTTCAATCAAATGAGCCCCTTTTGAAATTTCTACAACAACTTTTTATATAAACCTTATATGCCCCCAGGAAATAACTTACAGCCATTTTGTTACGTTGAACAAAATGTATATCTCAAAATTTTGATTGGATGTGTTTGGGGAGATGGTGGGTGTGAGAGGGGGGCTAGTTGCCTTCAATCACTTTTGACTATTAAAAGGGCACTAGCTCTTTCAATTTTCAATTGAATGAGCCCTTTTTGATGGTTTTACAACACCGATTTCTATAAAAACCTTACATGCTCCCAGGTCATAGCTTTGCCCTGAGGGTTGAGGGGGGGATGGGTTGTCATCCTTAAATACCTAATTTCCAAAACTTTCAACTACTTTGAATAAAATGTCTATCTAAAAATTTTGATCGGATGTGTTTGGGGAAAAGGTGGGCATGAGAGGGGGGTTAGTTGCCCTCACATCCCTTTCAAATATTAAAAACGAGCACTAGACCTTTTAATTTCCAGTCGAATGAGCCCTTTTTCAAGTTTCTGCGACAAAGATTTAAATAAAAACCTTATATGCCCCCAGGGCATAACTTATAACCCTTGTCCTGAAGACTGTTGGCCTTCCAATTACTTTAGACTATTAAAAAGGGTACTGCCCATTTCAATTTCTAACCGAATGAACCCTTTTTGAAGTTTCTATGACGACGCGTTCTATAAAAACCTTATATGTCCCCAGGGTATAACTTATAACCCTTGCCCTGAGGGTTGTGGGGTATTGTCCTCCTCAAAAACATAATTTCTATCTGGAAATCCACAACACTGATTAAAATGGCTATCTAAAATTTTTGATTGGATGTATTTGTGGAAAAGGTGGGTGACAGAGGGGGGCTAGTTGCCCTCAAATTACTTTCGACTATTAAAAAGGGCACTAGACCTATGAATTTCCAATCGAATGAGCCCTTTTTCAAGTTTCTACGACAAAGATTTCAATAAAAACTGATATGCCCCAGGGTATAACTTATAACTCTTGCCCTGAAGACTGTAGGGGGAGTGTCCGGCCCAAAGGTATAATTTCCTAAACTTTAACTGCGTAGAACAAAATGGCTGTCTTAAAATTTTGATTGGATGTGGTTAGGGAAATGGTGGGCATAGAAGGGGTGTTAGTTGCTTTCAAATTAGTTTCGACTACTGACAATGCCTTTGGAAAATCCAATTTCTAATTGAATGAGTCGCTTTTTAAGTTTCTATGTCAACACTTTCTATAAGAAACTTATGTGCCCCCAAGGAATAGCTTAAAACCCTTGTCCTGAGGGCTATGTAGGGGTTGTAATCCTCAAAGCTAATTTCCAGAACTTAAAACTATGTGAAATAAAATGGCTTTCAAAAAATTTTGATTGGATATGTGTGGGGAAAAGGTGGCAGTGAAAGAGGGGTTACTGGGCCTCCAATCACTTTCGACCATTGAAAAGGACAATAGCCCTTAGGATTTCCAATAGAATGAGCCTTTTTGGAAGTTTTTATGACAGCGCCTTCAATAAAAACCTTATATGCCCCAGGGCATAACTTACAACCCGTGCCCTGAAGGCATTGGGGGAGTGTCCTCCTCAAAAAAATAATTTCTATCTGGAAATCAACTACGCTAAATAAAATGGCTATCTCAAAATTTTGATAGGATGTGTTTGGGGGAATGATGGGCGTGGGGTGGGGCTAGTTCCCCTCCAATCACTTTCGACCATCAAAAAGGGCACTAGCCCTTTGAATATCCAATCGAATGAGCCTTTTTTGAAGTTTATACGACAACGCCTTCTATAAAAACCTTATATGCCCCCAGGACATAACTTAGAGCCCTTGCCCTGAAGACCGTGGGGGAGTGTCCTCCTCAAAAACATAATTTCTATCTGGAAATCAACTACGCTGAACAAAATAGCTATCTCAAAATTTTGATTGGATGTGTTTTGCGAAATGGTGGTTGTGGAAAAGGGTGTTAGTTGCCTTCCAATCACTTTCGACTATTAAAAAGTGCAAAAGTCACTCCAATTTCAAATTGAATGAGCCCTTTTCGACAGCCCTGTTATAAATGGTCAACAGGTGCTATGTTAAAGGGAATGTATACATTTAGGAAGACACACCCCCGGATTTTAAACAATACCCTGTTTTGAATGACCAGCTGAAGTTACGTCATTGGGGTTGAAAGTGACGCAATTATTTGTGACTTCGTAGATTAATTTGGAATAACTTAAAGACGGCACACATGTGTGTGTTACCTAATGACAGCGTACACGAGGATGCTACGTAATGACAGCGCACACGTGGGTGTAACGTAATGGCAGCACACATGGGGGTGTCACCTAATGGAAGCGCCCACATAAGTGTTATATAATACTTTTTGAGATTTTATTTTCTTTCAAGAGGTTGTTTTTCTTCGTGATTTTTAAGGCATGTTTTCTTTCAAGGCTTTTTTTTCTTTCAATGGCGTTTTTTTCTTTCTTTAGTTCTTACGTAATGGGGAATTTCTATGGATGACGCATTCTAACGTAACGTGTCTCTTCTGAGCCCTTGGGGGATCCTCGCTTTTAACTTGGGGGGACACGCAAGCGAAATGTGGCATAATACTTTCTGAGATTTCATTATCTTTCAATGTGTTTTTCTCATGTGTTTCTTTTCAATGTGTTTTTTCTAATATTATGTTTCGAGGAATACATTCCACATAATAGCCATTAGTACACAATAAGAATCCCCCATGTTCCATCGATTAAATGATTTTGGCATCAGAGCACAAGCGTCCCCACTCCTATTGACTTTTGCATTATTAAATACTCCTGCCACTTTTCCAAACTAATGCAATCTAGACAAGTTAAGTTACACAGCAGGTGTTACGTAGTTTTGGTTTTAGATATTCCATTGCGTAAATGTTTGCGTATTGAAGTTATATCCTAGATCAATAAATCTGAAAGAACACAGAATTTTGTAAATACAAAGTTTATTGAAAAAAAACACTATAAAATCAGGAAATCACAGAAAAAGCAGTTAAAAACACCACAAACGTATAAAACAAAACATGAAAAGGCCTATAAAGGATAAAAACGTTATAAAATCATGAAATCACCGAAATAGAACTTAAAAAGATGACAAACAAAAAACAAAACGTGAAAAAACGCTTATAAAAGGATGAAATATAAACTTGATAAAATATAAGCTTTTTTTCCCCTGAAAAAATAACTTTATAAAGTAAAAATGACCATTTTTTTTATTTGAACACCGGAAACATGTCATTTTATTGTTTTATTGCAATGTTCCGTGCCAATTTCTAGTCTAGGATACTCAATGGCTAGGATGTGACACCATCTGGCAGCTATCATCATTCCTAAGACATTTCAAGATATTTTTGTTTTTAATAGGGTGATAACCAATTCCACTCCCCCGCTTCTGACCCTCGGTTACAATGGTTCCACATCCAATTCTGCTGGCTTTCACCCCAGTTCAAGTGACTCTAGCTCTATCTATGCCCTTCCAGCCCCAGCTCCAAATCCCGCTCTCATTGTACCAGTTCTCCATTCTCCAAGTTCTCCATTCTCCGCTCTTGATTCTCCAAGTTCAGCTCCAGGTTCCGCCAATTCCAAGATTTTTTATGTGGCTGCCTCCGTAGCAATCTATGGCTGACAAATGGCACCCCTCTGGCGAACATTATCACGCTTAAGGGTTTTTCAAGCCTTTTCTTCCACAAAAAATATTTTTTTAAAGTAAAAACGACCAGTGTATTTTTGAACACAAGAAACTTGCCATTCTATCGTTATATTGCAATATGTCGTGTCAATTCCCAGTCTATGACACTCAATGACTAGTATGTGACACTCTCGGACATGCATTATCACTCCTGAAGCATTTTCAGCGATGTCCCTGCAAAAATATCCGTTTAAACTAGAATCGATTGTTTAAGATTAAACCCTCAATAATGACTCTTCTGATGAGTCGTACAAATTGTGGCCAGTGTGACACAATGTATCGAACCTATGACACCATAAACAATAAGTAGATCAATAGGGAAATCTTTATATAAGACAGTGGAAGGCAACTTTAAATGCATATTTCGACCCTATATCGAAGGTCGTCCTCAGCAAAACAAACAAAGAAAAAAACAATATAAAAAATTCACATTAAAATGCAATCATTAAAACTGACAATTTTTTTTATTATTTCCAAACAACCCTAGCATCATTACTTCAAGGAAGTTCAACCAGGACTCCTTGAACTTCCTTGAAGTAATGAGGCTAGGGCTGTTTTGAAAATGTAAAAAAAAACTTTTTTCAGTTTTAAAGATTGAATTTTAATGCGAGTTTCTTTTATATTATTTTTTTCTTCGTTTGTTTTGCTGAGGACAGCCCTTGGATATAGGGTCGAAATATTCATTTAAAATTGCGCTCCATTGTCTTATATAAAGATATCCCTATTGTTCTACTTATTGAAAGGCAGTGTGGTCTTCGTCACTATTTACTATGACACCCTCCAACAAACATCCTAAGAAATCACAAATTCTTATTACAAAATACAAAATACTTGTTAGAAAGCAAAAATATAGCCTAAGAAATCACAAGTTCTTCTTGCGAAGCAAAAATAATTTTTACAAAACAAAAATACATCCTAAATAATTCCTAAAAACAAAAATAAATTGAAAAATCAGAGATTGTTCTTACACAAAATTTTTCTTACATGATACAAAACACTTCTTATAGAATACAAAAAAAATCCAAATAGTTCCTAAAAAGGAGAAATAACTTACAAATATAGAAATACTTCACAAGATTCTAAATTATTCTAAATTAATGAAAAAATTCATGGTCTGGAACAAAAGATACTTGCTACAAAACACAAAAATTTTAAGGACACCCCATATACTTCTTATGGAACACAAAAAAGTTCAAACCTAATCCGAAAGGATTCCTACAAAACCAAAATTATACTTTACACAATTATTAGAACAGTTCTAACAGAATGCAAAATAGTTGTTGCAGAACATAAAATACTTGCTACAAAAAACCGAAATTCTAACATCACTCCAAATACTTCTTATTGAATACGAAAAAGTTCAAGCATAATCCAAATAAATCGTTTAAAAGCAGAAATAACTCTTACAAATACAAAAAAAATACTTTACACAATTCTAAAATAATTCTAAAAGAATGAAAAATTGTAGGTCTTGAACGCAAAATATCTGCTGCAAAACAAAAAAATTGCAACAACATCCCACATTATTCTTATAAAATAAAAAAAGGTCAAACATAATCCAAAATAATTCCTACAAAACAAGAAATTATTCTTACAAAATACAAAATACTTTGCATAATTTTAAAATAGTTCTAACAGAATGAAAAATGGTTGTTGCAGTTCACAAAATACTTGCTACAAACACAGGAATTCTAAAAAAACCCCAAATACTTCTTATAGAATACGAAAAAGTTCAAATATAATCCAAATAGTTCCTGCGAAACATAAATAACTATTACAAAATACATAAATACTTCACACACTTCTAAAATAATTCTTACAGAATGAAAAACTGTTGGTCTTGAACACAAAATATTTGCTACAAAACACAAAAATTCTAACTACACCCCATATACTTCTTCTGGAATACAAAAAAGTTCAAACATAATCCAAATAATTTCTACAAAAAAATATATTCTTACAAAAACAAAAATACTTTACACAATTCAAAAATAATTCAAAAAGAATGAAAAATCGTTATTGCAGAATACTTCATACAAAACACAAAATTATAACAACACCCCAAATACTTCTTATAGAATACGAAAAAGTTCAAACATAATCCAAATAATTCCTACAAAGCCGAAATAACTCGAACAAAATACATAAATACTTTACACAATTCTAAAATAATTTTAACAGAATGAAAAACTGTTGGTCTTGAACACAAAATACTTGCTAAAAAACACAAAAATTCTAACAATACCCCATATACTTTTTCTGGAATACAAAAAGTTCAACGTAATCCAAATAATTCCTACAAAAGACAAAAATATTCTTACAAAATACAAAAATACTTTTCAAAATTTTAAAATAGTTCAAACAGAATAAAAAATAGTTAGTGCACAGTATTTTTCGTATTTTTTAAGAGTTATTTCTGTTTTGAAGGAATTATTTGGATAATGGTTGATTTTTTAGTATTCTATAAGAAGTATTTGGGGTGTTGTTAAAATTCCTGTGTTTTGTAACAAGTATTTTGTGTTCCGCAGCAACTATTTTTCCTTCTGTTAGAATTATTTTAGAATTATGCAAAGTATTTTTCTATTTTTGTAATTGAATTTAATTTTTGTAGATTGAATTTTAATGTGAGTTTCTTTCAAATTGTTTTTTTCTTCGTTTATTTTGCTGAGGACGGCCCTTGGATATAAGGTTGAAATATTCATTTAAAGTTGCATTCCACTGTCTTATATAAAGATATCCCTATTGTTCTACTTATTGAAAGGCAGTGTGGTCTTCGTCACTATATACTATGACATCCTCCAACAAACATCCTAAGAAATCACAAATTCTTCTTACAAAGTGCAAAATACTTGTTAGAAAGCAAAAATATAGCCTAAGAAATCACAAGTTCTTCTTGCGAAGCAAAAATAATTTTTACAAAACAAAAATACATCCTAAATAATTCCTAAAAAACAAAAATAAATTGAAAAATCAGAGATTGTTCTTACACAAAATTTTTCTTACATGATACAAAATACTTCTTATAGAATACAAAAAAATAATCCAAATAGTTCCTATAAAGGAGAAATAACTCTTACAAATATAGAAATACTTCACAAAATTCTAAATAATTCTAACATAAAGAAAAAATTCTTGGTCTTGAACAAAAGATACTTGCTATAAAACACACAAAATCTAAGGACACCCCATATACTTCTTATGGAACACAAAAAGTTCAAACCTAATCCGAAAGGATTCCTACAAAACAAAAATTTTTCTTACAAAATATAAAAACACTACACATTTCTAGAACAGTTCTAACAGAATGCAAAATAGTTGTCTCGGAACATAAAATACTTGCTACAAAACACAGAAATTCTAACATCCCTCCAAATACTTCTTATTGAATACGAAAAAGTTCAAGCATAATTCAAATAATTCATGAAAAACAGAATTAACTCTTACAAATACAACAAAATACTTCAAACAATCCTAAAATAATTCTAACAGAATGAAAAAATGTAGGTCTTGAACACAAAATATCTGCAACAAAACAACAAATTCTAACAACATCCCACATTATCTTTATGAAATAAAAAAAGGTCAAACATAATCCAAAATAATTCCTACAAAACAAAAAATTATTCTTACAAAATACAAAATACTTTGCACAATTTTAAAATAGTATTAACAGAATGAAAAATGGTTGTTGCAGTTCACAAAATACTTAGTACAAACACAGGAATTCTAAAAAAACCCCAAATACTTCTTATAGAATACGAAAAAGTTCAAATATAATCCAAATAATTCTTGCAAAACAGAAACAATTATTAGGAAAAAATACGGCACACACTTCTAAAATAGTTCTAACAGAATGAAAAACTGTTGGTCTTGAACACAAAATACTTGCTACTAAACACAAAAATTCTAACAATACCCCATATACTTCTTCTGGAACACAAAAAGTTCAACGTAATCCAAATAATTCCTACAAAACAAAAAAAATATTCTTACAAAAAACAAAAATACTTTACACAATTCTAAAATAATTCAAACAACATGAAAAATAGTTAGTGCTAAATACTTTATACAAAACAAAAAATTCTAATAACTCCCCAAATACTTTTTATAGAATACGAAAAAGTTCATATATAATCCAAATAGTTCCTGCAAAACAGAAATAACTATTACAAAATACATAAATACTTTACACACTTCTAAAATAATTTTAACAGAATGAAAAACTGTTGGTCTTGAACACAAAATACTTGCTACTAAACAAAAAAATTCTCACAATATCTCAAATGCTTTTTATGGAATAAAAAAAAGTTCAAACATAATCCAAATAATTCCTACAAAAAAAAATATTCTTAAAAAATACAAAAATACTTTTCAAAATTTTAAAATAATTCAAACAGAATGAAAAATAGTTAGTGCAAAGTATTTTTGTATTTTGTAAGAAGTATTTCTGTTTTGTAGGAATTATTTGGATAATGGTTGAACTTTTTAGTATTCTATAAGAAGTATTTGGGGTGTTGTTAGAATTCCTGTGTTTTGTAACAAGTATTTTGTGTTCCGCAGCAACTATTTTTCCTTCTGTTAGAATTATTTTAGAATTATGCAAAGTATTTTTGTATTTTGTAAGAACAATTTTTTGTTTTTTAGGAACTATTTTAGATTATGTTTAAACTTTTGTATTTCATTGTGGGATGTTGTTAGAATTTTGTGTTTTATAGCAAGTATTCTGTGCTCTGCACCAACTATTGTTCATTCTGTTAGAAGTATTTTAGAATTGTGCAAAGTTTTTTTTTGTATTTTGTAAAATTTGTTTCTGTTTTGGAGGGATTATTTGGCTTACCTATGAACTTTTCGCATTCTTTAAGAACTCTTTGGGGTGTTGTTAGAATTTTGTGTTTTGTTGCAAGTATTTTGTGTTTGGCACTAATTATTTTTCATTCCCTTAGAAGTATTTTAGAACTGAGTAAAGTATTCTTATATTTTGTAAGAATATTTTATCATTTTGTAGGAATTATTTGGATTATGTTTGAACTTTTTGTATTCCATAAGAAGTATTTGGGGTGTTGTTCAAATTTTGTGTTTTGTTGCAAGTATTTTGTGTTCAAGACCAAGACTTTTTCATTCTGTTAGAATTGCTTAGAATTGTGTAAAATATTTCTGTATTTGTATAAGTTGTTTCTGTTTTGTAGGAATTATTTGGATTATGGCTGAACTTTTTCCTATTCTATGAAAAGTATTTGGGATGATGTTAGTATTTCTGTGTTCTTTGGCAAGTATTTTGTGTTCTGCAGCAACTATTTCTCGTTGTGTTAGAACTACTTTAGAATCGTATAAAGTATTTTTCGTATTTTGTAAGAATATTTTTTTTGGTTTTGTGGGAAATATTTTAGATTATATATAAACTTTTTGTATTCTATAAGAAGTATTTTGTATGACGTAAGAAGAATTTTGTATTTTGTAAGAAAATCTCTGATTTTTTAATATTTTTTGTTTTGTAGGAATTATTTAGGATTTATTTTTGTTTTGTAAGATTTTTTTTTCGTTTTTTAAGATTTATTTTTGCTTTGTAAGAAGAATTTGTGATTTCTTAGGTTGTATTTTGTTTTTAAGAATTACTTTTTTTTTTTAAAAATTATTATTTATTTTGTAAGAAGAATTTGTGATTTCTTAGGATGTTCGCCGGAGAGTATCATAGGGGTGTTACATTGTGTCACACTGGCCATTATTGGTAAGACTCATCAGCAGACAATATTGAGGGTTTTTCATTAAGTTCAAACTATCGATTCTAGTGTAAACGGATATTTTTGCAGGGAAATAACTGAAAATGCTTTTGATGTGATAAAGCAAGCCAGAGGGTGTCGCTTGTAAGCCATTTAGCGTTATTGACTAGGAATAAGCACGGAACATTGTAATATATCAATAAAATGGTAAGTTTCCGGTGTTCAAATAAAAAATAAACAGTGGTCATATTTAGTTTAAAAGTTATTTTTGTGGGGAAAAAAGCTTGAAAAAACTTTAAGCGTGATAATGTGCGCCAGAGGGGTGCCATTTGCCAGTCATAGATTACCGCGGGAGCGGCTCTATACAAAATCCTGGAATTGGCGGAAGTTGGAGTGGAAAAAATATCTTGAAATGTCTTAGGAATGATGATGGAGGTGCCAGATGGTGTCACTTGCCACCCATTGATTTTCATAGACTGAGAAGTGGCACAGAACTCTTAGAAAATTATAATATTGTTATATTGAGAACAAACTAATAATAAAATGGCAAGTTTCCGGTGTTCAAATAAAAAAATACAGGTCATTTTTAGTTTAAAAAGTTTTTTTTTGTGGGGGAAAGCTTGAAAAACCCTTAATGGGGGAAAAGCTTGAAAAACCCTTAACGGGGGAAAAGCTTGAAAAGTGGAATCGTTGTAACCCAGGGTCAGAAAAGGGGGGAGTGGAATTGGTTATCACCCTATTAAAAAAGATATCTTGAAATCTCTTAGGAATGGTAATGGAGGTGTCAGATGGTGTCACATGCTAGCCATTGAGTGTCATAGACTGGGAATTGCCACGGAACATTGCAATATAACAATGAAAAGGGAATTTTCCAGTTTTCAAATAAAAAAACACACTGGTCATTTTTAGTTTATAAAGTTATTTTTTGTGGTGGAAAAAACTTGAAAAACCCTTAAGCGTGATAATGTGCACCAGAGAGGTGCCATTTGCCATTCATAGATTACCACGGAGGCAGCCACATACAAAACCTTGGAATTGGCGGAACTTGCAGTGAAATTGGCAGAATCGGAATTGTGGAATTGGGGGTAGAAGTGAGGATTCTGGAACTGACGCAACCAGAGCTGGATTTGGAGTCAGAGGGACATAGATAGATCTGAATTCGGTTTAACCAGGTGGGGGAGGGGAGAAGAATTGGAGATGGAGCCGTTGTAACCGAGAGCCAGAAGCAGGAGATGTGGAATTGGCTATCACCCTATAAAAAATATTTTGAAAAGTCTTAGGAGTGATGATGGATGCCACGTGGTTGTGAGGGGGCAGGTGTGTAATGCCGTGTTGGTTTGAGGTGTTTTGATGATAATTAGGATATGGATGGCTTCCGGAAACATGAATCAGTGGATTTAAATCATATTTTTATCAAGAAATGTCTGGAAATGTCTTAGGAATAATAATATGCATCATAGAGTTGTCACGGGGCAGCCAAATATTGTCACGGTGGTGTGAATTACTTGAACTAACATGTTCTACAACTTAAAGTTAAGCCAAGATCCGTTAAATGAAGTTTTTGGTGGTGTGGGAACTGAAATCTAACATGCAGTCAAAGAAATATGGTATTTTCATTAAAAGCCCTTCAGAAATACCTCATAATATGACTCAAATTTACCTCTGATACCCATCCCCCCTGGAAATGATTGCTAGGATTCCGATCTTTCTTTAATTCACGCGTTTTTTGTTTATATTTTATCTTTTATAAGCCTTTTTTCACGTTTTATTTTCCGTTTGTCGCGTTTTTAAGTGCCTTTTCTGTGATTTCATGATTTTCTAGCATTTTTTATCATTTATAGGCCTTTCCATCATTTGTTTTTTAGGTTCGTAGTGTTTTTAACTGCTGTTTCTGTGATTTCATGATTTTATATTTTTTTTTCAATAAATTTTGGGTTTACAAAAGCCTGTATCCTTTTAGATTTATTGGTTTAGGATGTAACTTCAATACGCAAATATTTACGTAATGGAATATCTAAAACTGAAACTACGTAACACCTGTTATGTAACTTATCTTGTCTAGATTGCATTAATGTGGAAAAGTGGAAGGTGTATTGAATAATTCTAAAGTCAATAGGAGCGGGGACGCTTGTGCCTAGTGCAGTAATCATTTAATCGATTGGAACATGGGGGTTTCTTATTGTGTGCTAATGGCTATCATGTGGAAAGTATTCCTCTAAAAAGAATATTAGAAATAGATTGCTGGTCCACTCGGTTAAGGCACGGCTCCATTGGATGAAAATGGCCTTTCGAGTCTTAATGGGGACATAAATCATTAGAAAATAATAGTCCCATGAGAAAAAAAGCATTGAAAGCTAATTTAATCTGAAAAAGATTATGTAACACTCCGCATGTGTGTCCTCTAGAGTTAAAAGTGCGGAATCCCTCACGAGCTCTGAAGAGACACGTCAAGTAGAATGCGTCATCCGCAAACATTACTTAAGAACTAAAGAAAAAACGTCTTGAAAAAAAGCCTTGAAAGAAAATGAAATCACAAAAAGCATAATGTAACACTGATTTGTGCGCTGCTACGTAACACCCTCACGTACGCTGTCAATACGTAACACCCACGTGTGCGCTGTCATTACATAACACCCATATGTGCGTTGTCATTACATAGCATCCCCGTGTGTGCTGTCATTATGTAACACTCATTTGTGCGCCGTCACTAAGTTATTCCCAGTAAATCTACCAAGTCACACATGATTGCGTCACTCTCAACCCCAATGACGTAACATCTGTCTACCGTTTAAAACAGGGTACCGTTAAAAATCCGGGGGTGTGTCTTCCTAAATGTAAACATTCCCTGTGACGTAACACATGTTGACCATTTCAAACGGGGCTCTCGTGGAAAGACGAGGGCGTGTCTTCCCAAATATAAACATCCCCAATTACACAACACCTGATGACAATTTAAAACAGGAGCCGCTTGTATTGCAGGGGCGTGTCTTCCGGGGATGTGCTTGAAACAGAGATACCTGCCCGTTTATAAGGCTGGGGTGTGTCTTCCAAGGATTCGCTTGAAACTGGGGTACCTGACCGTTTAATATACGGGGGCACTGACCATTTAAAAACCTGGGCTACGCTTGTATTTCATAGGTGCGCATAATAACGTCTTGAGGGAAGAGAAGCTCCATTTATACACCCCTTATGTGTGTTTTCGGAATCCTTGCTATTTGTGTCGTGGGAATCCTACTATTTGCGTCGTTTAAATTTCATTCAACTCTTTTCTTTGCTCATACTAATATTGATTTCACACAGTTATTAGCTTGTCTGCAAATATTTCATTTGTGGGAAACAGCCTAGGCCATGGGGCTTACTTTTTGCGTGTGGGTTGGGGGGGGGGGTATGCATGAGCTTTTTTTCTAGTTGTAATTGGGACTCAGATGAAGAAGTTTCCTATCCTGAGCTATTATCATCTTTACTTTCTATGCTAATAATTGCATAACACGAAATGGTTAGTAGTATGAAACGATGTATCTTCAAAATCAAATATTAGATAGTATCTGTCATTAAACTATGCGAATTACTTTGTAGCTGAGGGGGAGGGAATATATGAAAGCTTCTTCGGGCTATAATTAGAAGATAAATGGTTTTGATACGCTGAGCAGCTATTATCTTCTAAAGTTTATTTGTTAATAAGTACATTGCACAGAATAGCTAGCAGTTATTATTAGAAGAGTATACCAGTCTTTATTGACCGTACTGTCAGTAATTTCTCTTAGTGATGAAACGTTATTTATCTTTAAGGTCATGTACGTAAATTTCTGAGTACATGTATGTACTAATTGGCATATAATTGTGCTTTTACAGTTTCAGAGGACAACTATCCGTTACTCTCACGATACTCGACGTTATACTTTTTTTGACGAATGACGAGCCGGTGGCGTTAATAATCAGTGGCATCGATTACCCTAGACTGTGCGATTATTGTTGAAAGTTTTTGTGAAGTATTTTATTTAAGAGAAAAAAAACTGTGGTTTCCAAATATCAAAGACTAGCACCTCCTGCTGAATAAATAACTCACATATTCGTAATCTGCGCTATCGATTACCCCATATTGTTAGGTTGTCAAACCTTCTGCTGCTCAATGATCACCTACCGGTCACATTTTCAGCTAGCTGGTTCCTGAATATTTTTTCTATATTATTGAAAAATCAGAAACAGTTCAAACTTCCAGGAGCTTTTCCTTCTTTATGTCATTATATCTTAATTAATCAATCTAGTTTTATTAGATTGGCAGTAAATTATCACTGTAGTACTTCCTCCCTTCAAATACATTCCCTTCAAATATATGAAAAATCAGTTAATGGTTATTGATTAGTCAAATCAAAATGTTGCTTCAAATCTAAACAGATTGCTTCGAAAATTACCCATTAAAAATTTTTTTCAGGTGTACATTCCCCATAGTTTTTAACAACAAATAAATGAGAAGGAAAATTTTGGACAAAAAAAATTGTTCCTTCAAAATAATAAAAACAACTTGAAAGACGAATGTTATTATGCTAAGAAATTTATCTTTCCTCTCACAATAATTATTATTTTGATTTTCTTCTTTTTTTGATGGTTTGACGAATACAAACCACATTGTTCGAAATACATATTGTTTTCAGTAAAGCGCTGAAACACTAGTCTGAAACGAGTCCGAACGAGTGGTAGCTCCGCTTTTTCGGTAGTAGCTCTTCTTTTGCAACCTCCAATAGCACTGTGATTTCATTGTTTCTTGTTACTGCTGAAAAACACGCATTCAAAATGCAATCATTTATATTCTACTGTAAATGACATTTTCGCCTTTAAAGATAAAATGGTTGGCAATTTCTTTCCATCTTAAGTTTGCATCGATTATTGATTTTAATTTCAGTTTGTTTTAGGTTTTACTTATTCATTCGCAGTAATCTGTCTCTTTTTCAATATAAGTTTATTTTTCGTCCTTTAAGATTCTAATTTCGCTTTTAATTTCTCTAATTTCTCTAATTTCGCTTACTTTTGTTGAAAAGTTTTTTTTATACTCGATTAAAAATAATCATTAAAAAAATTAACCTTCTGGTTTCGAATGGTAGGTGAAGGAGGGTATTATTTCCACATTTCCACAGTGATTGGAAAAACTATTAAAAATTAGAGTCTTTCAAATGAAAGTATGCTAAGAAGAATTTTTCCGGCTGAATCGTCCGTAACTGAAGGGGGGGAATTTTTTCTCAGCGAGCATTAAATTATCCAGTGGGAATTTTTACAGGGTGGGGGGTATATTTTACGTGAGAGGAACTATCCACGGAGGATTTTCCTGTGAGGGGAGGGAATTTTTCATGGAGGGGGAGCCAGATTTACCGACATCATTTGAAAGCCATTAGAAATTAAATGAAAAAAATAATTCTTTTCAACTGAAAGTGAGGAGTAACATTAAAAATCAAAACAAACAAAAATTATTCCATATATAAAGAGGTTGCTCCTTTCCTCGATATCTTGCTCTTCACGATAAAAAAAAGAGTGCTTGTCCCAATTTTTTAGAACGATCCCTGAAACAGAAGAGCCTTTTAATTCGAATAGGAAGGTTTTTATAAAATGCGCAAAAACTTTAGCGTGAAGAGCAAGATATTGAGGAGGGGGGACCCTTTCATATACGGAATAATTTCTCTTTATTTTATGTTTTAAAGTTGCTCCTAACTTTCAGTTGAAAAAAACTTGTTTTTTTTATTTAATTCAGGAAGGAAACAAACTCTTATATAAACTCATGTTCATTCCCATTTGATAACCCAATAAGAGGAACTGAGTATAGATTGTTCCAGGGGTTATACATAAACCAAACGGGCCAGTGTGCTTTGGGAAAATTCCCTGATGTTTGTTCATATTAATTTTTGTACCCTCATTTCAAAATTCGATTTTTTAGACATATCTAAAATCATTTCTTGCCAGGTCCAAGCGCAAATACTTTGATTTTGTATTTATTCTATTTTAAGTTAAAGTTTAAACGGTGTACCAGAAAATAATTACTGGATTTGCCATTTTCCTTTCTGATTTCTGATTTGATAAAAATTGTACAATCACTTTGTGCATTTAGTTGATATTTATTTGTTTCTTCTCGTCTGACCGAAATGTGCGTTTATCGAAGTAGTCTGTTTGCGGAAACCTATTTTTGACTCAAGTCTTTCCTCTTGAATGGAAATGAATGAAAAGCATAATTTAATATTAATTAATCTTTTAAAAGGATTTCCTAGTCAATAGCTGGAGGCCAAAGTGGGCAGAGACTCAACTTAAGAAAATAAATTTTAGTATGGACGCATGCGATGAACCACAAGAATTGTTTACAAGAATACGTGGCAATCTCTACTATTTGATAGAAGTAAACAAATATCATTCTTTAACTTCTGAATTTAGCACAACTCTTCAGTTAATTTCATTTTTGACATTATCTGAGAATAAAAAGGATTGGCATCCAGAACTCCTTGGGAAGCTGGGTCAACTCTTATCATCTTGTACTTTTGCTGAATCAGGAGAGGTTCCTGAATCCATACAGGTATGCTTTTCTACATAATTATCAAATAGTTATTCAATCAAATGACTTAATAACAGGACCCGTTAGACCTTGGCCTTGAAAACGTTAGATGAGAGGGGGAGGGGCAGATAGACACACAAAAAAATTTACTTGGAGGAGCTTCACATTTTGTGGGAGGTCCAACTCCATTAGAACCTGAAAAAGCACGATGACAAAAAAAGAAACAGAAAAAAATTGGAAAAATTCTTGATAATATGTATATTATTTGTTTGTGGGGGATGGGGTAATGGCCTAAAGGCTCCCTCCCCACACACCAACCTGGTTAAGCTATAGCGGTCCATTGTTATTTTCAATGGTTGAAGACGTGTTTTGAATCCACGAGAAGGCCTTACAAAGCTTTTTAAGAAAGGATGTTAAATATTAGTAGATTTAAAAAACACTTTTTTTCCAGCAGAAGATAGGTGCACGGTTGAAACTTAAAACCAACAGAAATTAACTTATATAGGCAGTCGGAACTAAAATATAGGAATAGAAGCTAGACCTCCATTGCTCCTTAAAGTGTTGGAATAGCTCTGACCCATGTTCCCAGTTTTAGAGTAGCACATGCGGCTATGCTTCATGGGGGTAAGTTTCGTTTTAGATTCGCCTTTTTCTATGGATTTAGGCAGCTTCAGGAATAAGTTTTCTGTTCGCAAAGTACCAGTAAAACGGATTCACTGAAGTACCTTTTTATTGATATCTCTATCTACCATTGGCTTACGGATAGTGAGACGCATCTTAATATTACAAATAAAAAAAAAAACAACTAATGACTCATATGACATTTGCTTCTAGAAGAAAATGCTCTTTATGCTATCAGATAAGACCCGTCCTTCGTAAGGTGTGCTTATAATCCTAGCATCTAATCCCTATCGTATTCTATTAAGATCTACTACGTGCTTCTGATGGGTTCCAAGTAGAATAACCCTTCCCTAATAGGGGTCAGTCTGACAAAGACATCACTGAAAAATGAAACCATAGCTGCAGCTGCACACCAGGTTAGGTTGAATAAACTCAACCTACTAATATTTCTTGGGATAGGCCGTTTCATTCTGATAGATGTACTGATGCCAAAAATTAAAAAACCTTTCTTCCTTCTCTTCAACATGGGCTCCTAAAAACGAGAATAAGGACGAGCTCTAACTGCTACTTCTCACTAGGTTTGGTTGGGATCCAACCGCTCTCTTAAGTACGTACCCTAATACCTAGTTCTTAGGTGGCCCAAAGTCCTTCCACAATGCTCAGAAGGTCCGGGTTGGTCCCACGCCCCAAAAGTTGCTAATAGAACAATAGCCACCTCCTTTCATCGTGTTTGGTTTGGATCTGACAACTTCTTTCGGTAAGTGAAGTCGTAAGTCCCAGATGACATGGAACCCTCTCTCCTGTAGAGGTTAGATCAGGCGCACTTCTTTGAAAGGTGGAATATGGAAATTAAATCCCATTTTTCGTCAAATTTAATTGTCTCATAAGTCGTTTCATTTTTACTATTTGGATCATAATTATCAGTTTTGTCATTTTAAGCTTGTCTGTGTTGAAATTCCAACGCTAATTTACGCTTTAAGGGGCTTTTTGACATTCTTTTAGATAATATATATAGCTACTTTTCAATTAGCTAGTACCCACGCGATATATTGTATAGGGATTATGCTAAAGGAAACTAGTCAAATGGGTATCTGTCAATAGGGAATTGAATCGCAAACCGTGGTTTGTTATTGCGTTTACAATATTTAAAGTATTGTATTTGGGGTTTAGGGGGGTGGTGGAGGTAATAGGTTAGGTTACGTATTTAATATATGCTATGCTTTAACCACACACCCTAATGTGCACATATATAGCCCAAATTTGTTTCTTGACTATTATATTCTCATCATATTTTGTTTTATTTCATTAGTATTAACCAAACTTGACTTCTCGCGTGGGTACCAGCTTATTGAAAAGTACCCACATATATAAATTTTGTGAGAGGGACTATTTGAAGCCATTTGCTTCTGAAAGTAGATTTGTGGGCCTTCGTACTTATTCTAGCATCTCTTGTTTGTGCTACTAGATAAACATTGAAAAAATAATTTCTGTTTGTCCTGCTTGGTTTCTGAAAAACTAGCATGTCATACTTTATGGCTTTCATTGAATGACACCGCTTATGGAAAGTCTAACAAATCATGTTATAAAATATGTAATCTCGAATGTACTAAAGCTAAAAAAGAAAACAATATTCATTTACCGTACATATTTAAGAAAATAGATTTTTAGACTTGTCAAAAAAACATACCTTTTTGGAGACTAATTGAAATTACTGAAGTTTAAATACATGCTGATGGCATTAAATAGATTGCTGTTTTTGTTTAGATAATTAGCAATAATCTTATATGAACTGTTCAGTGCAGGTTAATTAAGTTTTTATATATTTTCGTGTCATTGGATTAACGGAATTTTCTTTTTTTTCATTTTCGCTTAGATAGACATTTTTTAGGTTATTGCAAATGTCATCGCAAACTGTGCAGAAGCTAATGAGTTTAAATCAATGTCCCCTGACGTCGCTGTTGTCTGGTTGCAAACTGATCCTGGCCCAAGCGGGAAGCTGTTCAGAGAATTTTTGAAGAAACATGGACATCGCTGCATAAGAGAAGTACGTTTATGGCAAAACATGTACCTTTTATTTTGCATCAACATGCTTTTGCTCAAAATTCTGAAATTTCTTTTCTATTTTTCTTCTTTTTTTCCTTTATTTGATGTGACAGTTAAGGTTAAGGGAAGATTTACTGTTAAAAGTTAAAAATGACGTAGCTTTTTTTAACAACAAAAAATCTCCCTATTTAAACAACACAGGCTTATTATAAGTCAGCATTTGACTTTGAATCTTTAAATTTTATAGATAATTAGATTAACACTGATTTTCACCGCTTTTTACATTTATTTATTTAAGCTTGATAGTCTGACCTAGCGAAGTTGAATGCATTACTGCTGGATGTCCCTACAAACTTCTTACTGTTGCTAAAAAGATCTGGCCGATCTTGTGCACATGCTCTCCGAAAACCGGAAAGAAGTTTGAGCTCTCTCTGGCCCTTAAGGTAGGCTAATAATATGATTTTGCAAAATGTAGGAATAAAGGTGTTTTTTAAGCTCCCAATAATAAAACGCACTTTATTTACTAAATCCTTGCCCTAAAAAGTAGATTCCAATTTAAAAGAACTTTCTTCTTGAGAGGTCTCTCTTGTTTATAGATGGCTGAACTTAAAGATAAGACTCTATGTATTTCAAATGATCATTAAAAAATTTGAGGTGTGTGTTCTGGGTGGACTAACTTGAATCTCATCGAATTTAGTATCGGTTAACTAGATAGTTTTTAACCATGTTATAGTGTATCCTTTCAGCGATATGTTGGTTCGTAAGCAAGACCGTATCTGGGGGGGGGGAGGGGGTTGAAACCTGTCCCCCTCCCCGGTTTGTTTGACTCGTAAAAACGTAACAAAATGTATATAAACGAATTGTTGATGCGCTTTTAAAGCTTTTTGTAAAACTCCCCCTCCCCCCAAAATATTCCTAGATACGTTATTGATCGTGAGTTTAGTTGTTGTGATCCAACGGTTTCAGCAGCAATTAATACGTTTACCTCCAGTAAACATATTTGATCGTTATGTGTGCCTGAATCCTCAATTTTTTCTAGATTTGTTGAAAAAAAAAATTATCTTATGATCAATGTTTCTTGGTGAAAGGCGTGAGAAATTTCTCTAGTCTTAATCCTCCCTTTTCTAATCAAACGGCCCTCACAAATAATGAAAATTTGAAAGCTTTTTTCGACTTAAAACAACGCCATGCATTAATCTGGAAATGCATATCTGACAATAAAGGTCAAGCTAAGTCGG
Organism: Artemia sp. Qi Xiang Cuo; assembly: GCF_049724085.1. NCBI lineage: Eukaryota > Metazoa > Arthropoda > Branchiopoda > Anostraca > Artemiidae > Artemia > Artemia sp. Qi Xiang Cuo. Next base: position 40,057,071 of record NC_142806.1, read on the forward strand.
ACGAGGCAGGTTACGTTATGTGTCTTGAAAATAAAAAGGAATGATTCTTGGTAGTAGTAACATCGCTAATAGGCCTGTATGTAGGAGTGAAGGAGGAAAGAGGGGCTGAGACCGTATTCTCTCTCTCTCTCCCTCTCTCTCTTCTCTCTCTCTCTCTCTCTCTCTCTCTCTCTCTCTCTCTCTCTCTCTCTCTCTCTCTCTCTCTCTCTCTCTCTCTCTCTCTCTCTCTCTCTCTCTCTCTCTCTCTAAAGTTAAAATTTTTTCGCAATCTAACTTTAGTAAAGGAGTGAAAAGAGTGTCTTTCAGAAATTAGTTCTGATTGGAAAGCGTGTGACATTGCAGCTGACAATGAATCGTGTAACATTGAATCGTGTGATGTTTGAATCAGGAACATATGTGGGAATTAAAAAAAGAAACGAAAGCAGATGAATTATACTTAACACCATAGTAAGCTATTTGAGATATAATAAAAAACTTTGGGCTTTAGAAAACGAGTGCATGGGTCCGATGACACCCCTCCCCCATTTTAAACGTAAATCCCTTTGAGGATAAAATATACGACGGCTTGTTAGCAAGAAAAAGTGTGTGTTTCAGCCTTTAACTCGATCCTCTCATCGGAAAATATTGTCAGATGTCCATAGCCATAGTCAGTTAGATGTCTCTAGCCATGAATACGCAAGTTTAGGTCTGACCACTCATAACACATTTGCAATGGTGCTGGTGGCTAGACAAGAACGAATGAGTATAGAAACATATCTTAAAGGCCCCGAATTGCAAATGTTTTTCAGCTGAAAATTTTTCCCAACAAAATTAAAATGCCATTTATTACTTCATTTTCTTTGGAGTCTTTTTAAAGATTGACTTTTTGGTGCTAGGCGTGTCCCCCCGGACTTCCCCGCCACCGTGGACAATCCCCCCGGAACTTTTGCCGCGGAAAATCCCCCATGGCAAATTTTCCCTCGGGTAGTTCCCCCCGATTCCCCCCGGAGAGTTTTGGATGTTCATTAGAAGCGAAAATGAAAGTTTTACTCACTTGTTTGTCAGAGGCAATGCTATATCGTTGCCCCCTCCCCCATTTTAAACGTAAATCCCTTTGAGGATAAAAGATACGACGGCTTGTTAGCAAGAAAAAGTGTGTGTTTCAGCCTTTAACTCGATCCTCTCATCGGAAAATAGTGTCAGATGTCCATAGCCATCGTCAGTTAGATGTCTCTAGCCATGAAGACGCAAGTTTAGGTCTGACCACTCATAACACATTTGCAATGGTGCTGGTGGCTAGACAAGAACGAATGAATACAGAAACATATCTTAAAGGCCCCGAATTGCAAATGTTTTTCAGCTGAAAATTTTTCCCAACAAAATTAAAATGCCATTTATTACTTCATTTTCTTTGGAGTCTTTTTAAAGATTGACTTTTTGGTGCTAGGCGTTTCGGCCCGGCATTGCCCGCCACCGTGGAAAATCCCCCCGGAACTTTTCCCTCGGAAACACCCCCCATGGAAAATTTTCCATCGGGTAGTTCCCCCATATTCCCCCCGGAGAGTTTTGGATGTTCATTAGAAGCGAAAATGAAAGTTTTACTCACCTGTTTGTCAGAGGCAATGCTATATCGTTGCCCATGTTAAACACCCATAAGCCTTCATTGCATTATTTTTTTTTTACCCAGAGGCACTTCATATGGAAAGGGTGGCAGTATAAAGTTCAGAGGAGGCTCATTTGATTGTAAATTAAAAGTTCTAGTGCCCTTTTAAAGAGTAAAAAGTGATTGGAGGGCTCCCCCCCCGACACACACACCTTTCCCCCCAAATCCGTCGGATCAAAATTTTGAGATACCTATGTTGTTCAAAATAGTCCAAATATCAAATAACAATGCCTTCGGGCTTGATTACTCCCCTTGTAGACCCCGGGGAAAGGGCTTTAAGTTATGCAAGTTGCCCATTGTTAAGAAATAAGCTTTTTATGGGAACGAAGGGTGATCGTATAAATTTAGAAGGTGGCTCATTCAGCTGAAAATCAAAAGTTGCAGTGTCATTTTTAAGATTCAAAAGTGATCGGAGAACAACCCCCCCCCCCTATGCCTTTTCCCCCCAAATGTATCCGATCAAAATTTTGAGATAGCCATTTTATTTAAAATAGTCCTAGCAATCCAGAAAATTTCATCCCCGCTCAAAAAACTAAGGCTCTGGGTTTTTACTCAATTTTGACATATAAGGTTTACTCATTTTTCACATATAAGGTTTTATATTAAAAAAGTAAGCTTAGGGTATTAAGGTAAAACTTGGAGGAAATTCTGAGAGGTATGTCAACCACAATCAAAACACACTTTGTCCTTGCTGGTTGTGAAAAGGTAATCTTAGCAATATCTAAGCAGTAGCTGATGGCATTTGGTTGAAACTATCAATTTGTGTGGGGGGGGGAGGGTTGAAGAGAGAGTGGAAGGCAACTCCCTCCTTCTTTCTCTTCTTATTTGTCCCCCCTCCAAACCAATGGTCAAAACGTTTCTATTGTCATTTTGTTAAAACTAGTCAAATGTCTAATAGCAATGCCTCTAAGGATGTCAGGGGCAAGGATTCTAAATTATGCAATTTATTTCATTGTTTATATGTTGTATTTATCATAGGCAGCGCAATCGCACTGCCTAAGTAACGAACGATGTTGACACAATGCATTATTTTTTTTTCCATACCAGGGCACTTCGTATCGCAGGAGTTGTCGTAGAAACTTGGAAAAGGGATCATTCGATTGGAAATTGGAACGGTTAGTGCCCTTTAATAGTCGAAAGTGATTGGAAGGTAAATAACACCCCTTCCACGCCCACCATTTCCCAAAACACATCTGATAAAAAATTTTATATATCCATTTTGTTCAGCGTAGTTGACTTCCAGATAGTAATTATGTTTTTGAGGAGGACAACCCCCCCCCACAGCCCTCAGGGCAAGGGGTTTAAGTTATGGCCTGGGGGCATATAAGAACGATGTTGGCACATTGTATTATTTATTATTTTTTTCCTTTAGACCAGGGCACTTTGTATCGAAAAAGTTGTAGTAGAAACTTCAAAAAAGGGCTCATTCAATTGGAAATTGATGTGACTTGTGCCCTTTTCAATAGTCGAAAGTGATCGCAAGGCAACTAACACCCCTTCCACGCCCACCATTTCCCCAAATACATCCAATTGAAATTTTGAGATAGCCATTTTGTTCAGCGTTGTTGAAAGTTCTGGAAATTATGTTTTTGAGGAGGAAATTCCCCCACAGCCCTCAGGGCAAGGGCTGTAAGTACTGCCCTGGGGGCATATAAGGTTTTTATAGAATGTGTTGTCGTAGAATCTTCAAAAAGGGCCCATTCGATTGGAAATTGAAACGGCTAGTTCCCTTTTTAACAGTCAAAAGTGATTGGAAGGAAACTAAAAGGTTCAGGTTCAGGTTCATAACACCCCTTAAACGCCAGGAGAGTCATTCACACTCCTGCCATTTACCCGTGCCACAGCCATTTAAACATTGGCCTCTCAATTACTTCGACTATCCGTCTTGGCTTTTCTCTGTCTACAATTACCCAGCCCAGTATTGATGCGACCTATTGCCCAAAATACTTGATAAATTCAATTCAAAATCAACGGATTTTGCAAGTATTTTGGGCAATAGGTTGCATCAAGACTGGGCTGGGTAATTGTAGACAGAGAAAAGCCAAGACAGATAGTCCAAGTAATTGTTTGAATTGAATTTATCAAGTATTTTGGGCAATAGGTTGCATCAAGACTGGGCTGGGTAATTGTAGACAGAGACATCCCAAACACATCCAATCAAAATTTTTAGATAGCCATTTTGTTCAGTGTAGTTGACTTCCAGATAGAAATTATGTTTCTGAGGAGGACACTCCCCCACAGCCCTCAGGGCAAGGGGTTTAAGTTATGCCCTGTGGGCATATAAGAACGATGTTGGCACAGTGTATTATTTATTATTTTTTCCCTTTAGACCAGGGCACCTTTTTTTCCTTAAGGTTTTTATAGAAAGTTTTGTCGTAGAATCTTCAAAAAGGGCTCATTCGATTGGAAATTCAAATGGCTAGTGCCCTTTTTAATAGTCAAAAGTGATTGAAAGGCAACACCCCTTCCAGGCCCACTATTTCCCCAAACACATCCAATCAAAATATTGTGATAACCATTTTGTTCAACGTAGTTGAAAGTTCTTGAAATTATACCTTTGAGCAGGACACTCCCCCACAGCCTTCAGGGAATGTGTTATAAGCTATGCCCTGGGGGCATATAAGATTTTCATTGAAAGCTTTGTCGTAGAAACTTGAAAAAGGGTTCATTCAATTGGAAATTCAAAGGGCTAGTACCATTTTTAATACTCGAAAGTGATTGGAGGGCAACTAACCCCCCTCTCACGCTTACCATTTATCCAAACACATCCAATCAAAATTTTGAGATAGCCACTTTGTTCAACGTAGTTGTAAGTTCTGGAAATTAGGTCTTTGACGATGACAACCCCTCCCTCTCAGAGCACTCAGGGCAAGGGTGACAAGTTATGTCCTGGTGTTATATAAGGTTTTTATTGAAAGCTTTGTCGTAGAAACTTGAAAAAGGGTGCTTTCGATTGGAAATTCAAGGGCCAGTGCCCTTTTTAATAGTCAAAATTGATTGGAGGACAACTAACTCCCCTCTCGTACCCACCTTTTCCCCAAACACATCCAATCAAAATTTATAGATAGCCATTTTGTTCAACTTAGTTGAAAACTTCGGAAATTAGGTCTTTAAGGATGACAACCCCCCAGGGCCCTCAGGGCAATGGTTGTAAGTTGTGTCCAGGGGGCACATAAGGTTTTTATGGAAAGTGTTGCTGTAGAAACTTCAAAAGGAGATTATTTGATTGGAATTTGAAATGGCTAGTGCCCTTTTTCATAGTCAAAAGTAATTGTGAGGCAACTAATCCCTCTCTCACGCCCACCATTTCACCAAACACATACAATCAAAATTTTGTTTTAGCCATTTTGTTCAACGTAGTTGAAAGTTCTGGGAAGTAGGTCTTTGAGGATGACAACCCCCCCCCTACAATCCTCAGGGGAAAGGTTTAAGTTATGCCGTTGGGGCATATAAGGTGTTTATAGAAAGCGTTGTCGTAGAAACTCAAAAAGGGCTCATTCGATTGGAAATTGAAAGGGCTAGTGCCCTTTTTAATTGTCGAAAGTGATTGAAAGGCTTGACATTTTTATAGTAAAGATCGATCTGGGTACCATGCATTATAATTTTTTGTGTTGTTTAGACCAGGGTACTTCGTATCGAAGGAGTTGTCGTAGGAACTTCAAAAAGGGCTCATTCGATTGAAAATAGAAAGGACTAATACCCTTTTTAATAGTCGAAAGTGATTGGAATACAACTAACACCCCTTCCACGCCCACCTTTTCCCCAAACAAATCCAATCAAAATTTTGAGATAGCCATTTTGTTAAAGGTAGTTGAAAGTTCTTGAAATTATAGTTTTGAGCTGGACACTCCCCTCACAGTCTTCAGGGCATGTGTTCTAAGTTATGCCCTGGGGGCATATAAGGTTTTCATTGAAAGCTTTGTCCTAGAAACTTGAAAAAGGGCTCATTCAATTTGAAATTCAAAGGGCCAGGGCCATTTTTAATACTCAAAAGTGATTGGAGGGCAACTAACCCCCCTCTCACGCCTACCATTTATCCAAACACATCCAATCAAAATTTTGAGATAGCGATTTTGTTCAACGTAGTTGTAAGTTCTGGAAATTAGGTCTTTGACGATGACAACCCCTCCCTCTCAGAGCACTCAAGGAAAGGGTTACAAGTTATGCCCTGGGGGCATATAAGGTGTTTATTTAAAGCTTTGTCGTAGAAACTTCAAAAAGGGTGGATTCGATTGGAAATTCAAAGAGCTAGTGCCCTTTTTAACACTCAAAAGTGATTGGAGGGCAACTAACCCCCCTCTCACGCCCACCATTTATCCAAACACATCCAATCAAAATTTTGAGATAGCGATTTTGTTCAACGTAGTTGTAAGTTCTGGAAATTAGGTCTTTGACGATGACAACCCCTCCCTCTCAGAGCCCTCAAGGAAAGGGTTACAAGTTATGCCCTGGGGGCATATAAGGTTTTTATTTAAAGCTTTGTCGTAGAAAACACAAATGTTTTTACTTTCATAATTTTAATAAATAAAATAATATTAACATTTTGATTACTAAATATCAGTATATGTATATTAAACTGACAATTCAAATTCATTTGTGTTTTTTTCAGTAAAGTGCAAATTATGTTCTGGCCTTGGGAAGGCATAGGGGTTTTGAGCACTACTCATGTTAATTTTTGGTCGTTTTGAGTTTGACTCGGTTATTTATTGTAATTTCTGTTCGTTTTGGGTTTCATTTATTTATCGATGCTGATTTGTGGTAGTTTTACGCTTGATAGATTATTTGATTTTATTTTTTGCTCATTTTTGGTTTAATCGAGTTCTTTACTTTTCTTTGAAAAACTTATTTTGTGGAAATTTGTTTTCTAATTAATCATTAAGAAAATGGGAAAGTTTTGATTCTGGGTGTATCCGAAAAGGCCAAGAGCATTAAGGTGAAACTTTGGGAAATTTTAAGGGGTATCTTAAACTAAATCAAACGGCACTACTTGCATCCAGTTCATCAAAAAATAGGATCTGTAATATTTTAGAAACAGCTGAGGGTATTAAGTCGAAAGTTTTAGGATGGGTTAAGGGGGATGTTTTAAAGTTTCCCTCCCATGACCTCTTTAGCTGCCTTCTCGCCAATAACCTTTGATCAAAATTTTGAAATTAACATCTTGTTCAAAATTGCCAAAAGGCCAAGTAACTATACCTGTGGGGATAGCATAACACTCCACGGTCCTGGAAAGGAATGCCAAACGCAATGAAAACATACTATGTCCATGATAGTTATCAAAAGGGCATATCAGCAATATTTAAGGAATGACTGCGAGTTTTAAGTTGAAATTTACATATTGAGCCTTCAGTTAAATACAGAAGTAGTTATATGGAAGGGGTTTGGGAGTGGATGTAGAAAATGATTTGTAATCTTACTTAATTTCCGGGAATATTTCTGGTCGGCGCTGTTATTATGGAAATAAAGAGTAAAATTGAACCCCAAAATGAGTACAATATATTCCGTATAGGAGAATGGTTACTCTTTCCTTATGCCAACTTCCCCCTCATGGTCGCATAAACATCGGAGGATGCTCTTTTGATCGGTAACTAAGAGTTCCAGTTCCTTTTTTTCTATCAAAAGTGATTGGAGACCAACCAGCCCGTCCTAAAACCGTTTTTTAAATCTGGTCCTTTTTTACGCCTCATGACACCTGATCGATATTTTGAGGTATATATTTTGTACTTTCTTTTTGGCTGCTCAATTCTGTACGTGGAGAAATTTTCCGTGAGGGAATTATACAGGGGGATTTTCCACGGGGGTGAAATGCCGGCTCCCGACTTCTTAGTCCGTCTACGGAAGTGATGAGAAACTTTAGGTTAGGTTCATCATAGAAGAACATTGCAACTATAACTAAGCAGATATAGGATTTAGACTCTTAGCAACGATAGTAGTGGAGACCCTTTATATCCGACGAATCAACCCATATTTGGGAGACAATTGGATTCCGTCCAGAACTGTAAGAGAAGGTATCTGACCTACTTTACAGAGAAGCGTTAGAATTTTGTCAGAATGATTAGGCATGACAGAAATTATGGACAGATTACAGATTATTGACAGATTGAGTCACTGTCACGGTTTCTTAACTCTTTCATCAAGGAATTTTTACTTGTTACCATTTTCAAATATCTGTATGAGTATGATTGACAAGGTGAATCCATTAAGAGTTAAATGAATCGCTCAAAGGTTTGAAATTTAATCGCTTATAGACATCCTTAGAAAACAAGTATTGATGGGGCTATAAATCCAAAATGACAAAACTAAGAATAATTTTTTATTGAAATTTCCGAAGAGAGAAAGGGTTAAAATATTAATCGCTTACCAAAAATAGGTAAATCTGAGGGAATAGTGACTCCCTTAAGAGAAACATAATTAATTAATTTTTTTTTGAGGTTTTTTGAGAATAAGTATTTAAATTTCTGGAGAGAGAAAGGGTTGAAATATTAGTCATATACCAACCATACGTAAATCTGGAAATTATGACTCCCTCAACAGATAGATATTTTTTATTCGGCTCTGATGAACTCAATTTTATATCTTTGTATAGGAAATCTGCGTTGAGTGTACTTAACGCGGGAATTTTAAATGTATAAGTGTAATCGCTGTTATACACAAGTACCAAGTGAGGAGTGCATTTAATAAAAAATATTGTTTAGTATTGTCAATATGCATAAAGTCGAAATTAATAAAGTCGTATTCATTTTAGGCAATGATACGGCAGCCCTTGAGCATCCATATCCCAACCATCATAGACCCCAGCCACCAAGTACCCCAATCATCCATACCTCAACCATCAAGGGTCCCAATGCCCCCTCCCCCAACTTTCTGGCCCCTCCACCCATTTGCTTATACTTTTTTTAAGTTTATTTTTTCCTTAACTGTTTTGAACTGCAATTTTTATTTTTTCAGTTTTTTTAGCATAGAAATTTTTTCAACTTTTTTACGTGTCATAAAATCACAAAATATACTTAAGAAAATAAATTTCATATTTTCTAAATACAAAATCAGAATAATATAGATATGTTAGTCGTGATTTTTACTATTAGAAAAATAATGTTTGTAGTAACCCCTTTCTTTTTTTTGACTTAGAATTTTTTTGGGCGTAAAATTTCTCAACTTTTTTATGTTTTTTATTTGTTTTTTTTATATATGCGGTTGTATCAATGGTACTCTATGATTGCTCATAGAAACTACGTGGTTTATCTCGTCAGTGTTACCTTTGTTGATGTTTCGTTATGCACTTTGAAACATAGACAGAGCTAACACTGACAAGATAAATCACGTAGTTTCTATGAGTAATCATATAGTACCATTGATACAACCGCATAAATAAAAAACAAATAAATAAAAAAAGTTGAAAAATTTTACAAGTCCAAAAATTCTAAGTAAAAAAATAAAAACAAATAGGATTACAAACATTATTTTTCTAATAGCAAAAATACTATAGTAAAATTATATTTTATGTAATTTTAAGACATGTAAAAAAAGTTTGAAAATTTCTGTAAAAAATGTAAAAAATAAAAGATAAAAGTACAAAAAATTTAACTTAAAAAAAGTATAAAAAGGGGGGATGGGCCAAAAATTTGGGGAAGGGGGTATTGGGGCCCTTGGAGGTTAGAGTCCTTGATGGTTGGAGTATGGATGATTGGGGTCCTTGTTGGCTGGGGTTCTTGAGGGTTTTGATATGGATGTAAAAGGGCTGTCGTATCATTGCCTAAAATGAATACGACTTTATTAATTTTTACTTTATGCATAGTCCCAATGCTAAACAATATTTTTTATTAACTGCACTCCTCACTTGATACTTGTTTATAACAGAAACTACACTTATACATTTAAAATTCCCGTGTCAAATATACTTAATGTAGTTTTCCTATGAAAAATGTGAAATCAATTTCATCCGACCCAAATAAAAAATATGTATCTCTTATGGGATTAATCATTCCCAGATTTACCTATTGTTGGTATGCGATTAATATTTCAACTTTTTCTCTCTTCGGAAATTTAAATAATTATTCTCAAGATATCCCTCCAAAAAAAAGTTTTTCTCTTAAGGGAGTCACCATTCCCTGAGATTCACCTATTGTTGGTATGCAATTAATATTTTAACACTTTCTCTCTTCTGAAATTTAAATTAAAAATTTAATCATATTATTGTCATTTTGGATTTATAGCCCCATCACTACTTCCTTTCTAAGGATTGTTCCGTAAGCGATTAAAATTTAAACCCTTTGAGTGATTCATTTAACTTTTAATGGATTCACCTTGTCAATCATACTCATACAGATATTTGAAAATTATAACAATAAGAATCTCATCGATGACAAGGTTAAGAAACCATGACACTGACTCAATCTGTCAATAATCTGTAATCTGTCAATAATTTATATCGATGGCTAATCATTCTGACAGAATTCTAACCCCTCTCTGTAAAGTAGGTCAAATACCTTCTCTTGTAGTTTTGGACGGAGTCCAATTGTCTCCCAAATATGGGTATATTCGTCGGATGTAAAGGGTCTTCAGTACTAACAACATCATTATGGGGAGATCCCGGTAGGTCATGTCTTTCTAAAGCCAATAAACTTGTGAAATTTTGGAGCTAGTGTAATAACAAATTACGGGGAAGTGAGGTAAAATTGATCTTTTTTCAGTTGAGTCAGTCTCCCTCGTCTATCCACTACCTCCAATGACAAAAGGTTGAAACTATGTGTGTAATCCTTAAGTCAGTTTGTTAGAGTAAAAACAAGTCTTTCATGCGTCTTAGCATTTTTATTATTTCAGTTCGACATAATTAACTATACATGGAGTATAGATCCGAGGCCTTTAGTAGTAACTCTTCAATCCATTGTCAACAATATGGCAGTTACAAAAGAAAATAACAGACAAAAAATTGAGACTGCAAGGACAAAATTACTTGAAGACTTGAAACCAGGTTTAAGGTAAAAAAAAGTCACTTGCACATTATTTAGTTATTGTTTTTCGTTATGAAATATGACTTAGGATAAATACCCTTATTAGTTATTTTCCATAATTTGCTCTTCCGAGTAAGAAGGTCTAAAAGGATGTTTACGGCTCCTAACGGTAATCATTGTTCAGCGGGTAGGATGAGATTCATGCTTCGTAAATACTTTTTAAAAGATATTTAAACGTAATAAAGTAGGGAAACTATTTCTGAAGAACGCGAGAGAGCCAGTCGTTTCTCCTACTATGGATTTTCAAATGCCCAATAGGGTGGGTTTTCAGGATTTTAACTTTTAGCTTAATTCTTTTGAGCAGAAACTTTACTTTAAATAGCCCTATTTATTGCGAAATTACCTTAATACTAAACAGAATCTTATCTGGTGTCTAAAATTGAGCAGGCACTTCCTAGAGCCTGTTCTAATTTGAATATATCGTTGTTGAATCAATTTTTATTAGGAGTGAAAGCTTTTTATCTAGTGTTGAAACAGAAAATTCTAGGTCGTGGAATTCTTGTGAGGTTAGAATAGTTCAAATTCAAATGAAAACTTCGAACTTTAGCATATCAAATTTTTCAGAAAAAGCTGAAAAAGTTTGATGTCTTTCTCTGAAATTTGTGGATATTACGGATTTTAGAATTGTTACTCAACTCTTAGATGCTAGCATGAAATTTTTGAGATAATTAAAAAAAAAATACAAAACTGGATATGATAGATATTTATTCCCATAGTAAATCCGTTCTACTGACAGGAATACTTTTATTAAGAAAAATTTCAGCCTCGTATCGGAATACATATACGTTTTTTTGTGGCCATGGCCCTTCGGTTTTTTTTGTGTTGGATATACTATACTATACTATTTAGTTACAATGAAGTCGTTAATATGTACATCCGTTGAAACCAGCTAAACTAATCGGGCCAAAAGCTTGAAATTTCTATAAACAATATAGAAATCATAAAAATACTTTTCACAATCCCAGAGCCAGTTTTACTGCTTGTTCGTTTAGTGTAGGTGATAATTGCTTCTTACTATGGTTGTAGAGGTAGCTGCAACATAGTAAAGAGCAAACCACAGCCCATAATAGCCAAAAAAGAAAACTGGCTACTGAAGCAACTATCAAGTGGCAAATATTTTTCTTATAGCCAACGTTGTTACTGGTAAAACTGGTCAAAATAAAATTGGGTATTTTACATATTTTACCGTAATTTTACGGACCACGTAAAATTGGTATTTTACCTATTTTACTTAATTTATGTATTTTACGTAATTTGAGTATTTCACCGGTATTTTACGAATTTACCGGTATCTTACATATTATACTGACATATTTTCAACGGAATAGTAGCTGAAATAAAAACATTAGTTCTGTGAAAGACAGAAAGGGATTAAAAGCAGGATTGACATGTGACAAACAAGAAAAATAAAAAAATTAAATAGCCGAAAAAATGAGGGTAATGTCAGCCAGCGACAAAAAAGAAGTGAAAATGTTAGAGACAGATATTTTGTCAGGGACTTCCGCCCAGTCGTCTTCAGTGCTAAAAAAAAGAAAACTAACCTTTTTAATTAACTCTAATTGAGCTGAAGAAAGACTGAATTAAACAAAGCAAAAAACCAAGCCTCTATAAACAATATAGAAATCATAAAAATACTTATCACAATCCCAGACCCAGTTTTGCCACTTGTTCGTCTAGTGTAGGTGATAATTGCTTCTTACTATGGTTGTAGAGGTAGCTGCAACCTAGTAGAGAGCAAACCACAGCCCATAATAGCCGAAAACGAAAACTGGCTACTGAAGAAACTGTCAACCGCCAAATATTTTTCTTATAGCCAACGTTGTTACTGGTAAAATTGGTCACAATAAAATTGGATATTTTACATATTTTACCGTAATTTTACGGACCCCCGTAAAATTGATATTTTACCTATTTTACTTAATTTATGTATTTTGCGTAATTTGAGTATTGCACCGGTATTTTTCGAATTTACCGGTATCTTACATATTTTACTGACGTATTTTCAGCGGAATACTAGCTGAAATAAAAACATTAGTTCTGTGAACTGTTAAAGACAGAAAGGGATTAAAAGCAGGATTGACATATGACAAACAAAAAAAAATAACAAAATTAAATAGCCGAGAAAATGAGGGTAATGTCAGCCAGCGACAAAAAAGAAGTGAAAATCATAGAGACAGGCATTTTGTCAGGGACTTCCGCCCAGTCGTCTTCAATGCTAAAAAAAAGGAAAGCTAACCTTTTGATTTAACTCTAATTGAGCAGTAGAAAGACTAAATTCAACAAAGCAAAAAAACAAGCCAGAATAAATGAAAGACTATTCACCAATTAGACTGGGCAAAAATTGGTGATTGGTGATAGAGGTGATTGACTTAGCTTGTCTACTGACCTAATTTTCAATAAAAGTGTGGTCAGTTGATCTTAATTTATACTGAAAAAAATGTTATTTTAATCCTTTAATTTTCAGTTAATGTAAATTGTGTTTATAGGAATATCTCTAGTACCTCTATTCAAAGTCAGGTCTCTGCTTATGGATTTTTTTAAATTTCAAAAGCCTTCCTAAAAGAACGTGGGAAGCCATTCGCTTCAAATATTAAAGTTGTCTAATCAAAAATAACTACGTGATCTAGAATTTCAACAATGTGTAGGGCCAAAGCATAATCAATATCCTCATTTCAATTTAACTTTCACATCTCAGAGAAATCTTTTATTCCTGCCGTCTTTTCGCCGGGAGCCAGCGTTACCCCCCCCCTCCGGAATATTTCCCCCTCCCCCGTGGGAAGTTTCCTCATGTTGGTCTTGGATAATTCCGGATTTTCATTAGAAGAGGAATTTAAATTTCTACTCTCCTGTTTAAGTCAGGGGCAATCATATTGCATTACCTGTAGTAAAGACCCTTAAGAGTTCAATGTGTTAATATTTGTTCATTTATTTTTTATCAGTGGCACTTCCTGTGGAAGGGGTGGTCGAATAAGCTTTGGAGGTTGCTCAGCCAATTGAAAATTGAAAATTGTTGTACCATAAAGATTTGGCCGGCTTTTCAACCAATTGCTATCGAATGAGTTGTTACTGACTACAAGTAGTAATCAACCTTATACTTTCTGTGAAGCTATAGCAATTTCAACGTTATTCTGGACCTTGTATACACCTTTTCAAAGAGATTCAGAGCTCCCTCACATTCCGGGCCAACCAGATATGTTTCTAGGCCAACCAGACATGGTCTTATATTTTTGAAGACTTCTCTTTCACTTTGATGAAGGACAAGATGTTCTGACGCAATTTACCAGATTTCTAGTTCATGATATACATGTCTTTTTAGGGTAAAACCCGTGTTAGAAAACCAGCGCGTCTTGTTTCGCTGTTAATAAAAGGAATTCAAATATTTTGTCTATGAAATAGAAGCTAACTCAATCTGCAAAAAGGTATTCCATTTGCACAACTCTGATCTGATTGAATTGTCACCGACAATGAGTTGTAATCACTGCTAAGTCTTTTGTTATTGTGAAAGGGTTACCCAATTCGCTTCATAGGGATAACTGACTTGCCAAAAGGGATAAGGAATTCGCAAATTGGACTCTATGAACGATATTAATTAATGTTTTGAATAATAGGAGTGTGAATGATTCTAATTAGTGATTGGATTGTATGACGATGGAGAAAAAAAGGGATTAAACTGATTAACAGTTAAGGTGACGATGGAGAAAAAGTGTTAAAGTGATTAGCAGTTACGAGCGAGGATTCCCCTCTGGTCCCTGAATTGCCTTATGTTCCTAGGTACCTTTCCAGAGCATGTACTTGACGATAGAGAAAAAGGGTTAAAGTGATTAGTAGTTAAGGTAACCTCAATGGCGTTTGAACAGTGTTGTCGGTTTTAAATAGAGTGTAATGTTATAGTGTACTAGAAAGTTGATACTAAGAGAGATGTAGATGGCAAGAAAAGAATTTTAATAATGGATAGCTCTACCTCTCCGACGTGTTCTGTATAAAACGCAAGTGGTGCTTGAACAGTGTTTTCAATTTAAAATAGTTTAACGTTATGCTATACGAAGAAGTTGATACTAAAAGGGATGTAGATGGCAAGAAAACTGTGTTTATCTCTTTGGGATGTTTATGTCTCTTTGGGCTGTTGGGCTATGTGTGTCTCTTTGGGCTCTTTGAGTCATTTTGGTCTGTGTGTCTTTCTTTTGGCTGTTTGTGTCTCTTAGGGGTCGTGTGTGTCTCTTTGGGCAATGTGTGTCTCTTTGGGGATTTTGAATCTTTTGGTCTGTATGTGTCTGTATGGGTGTTTTTTTTCTCTTTGGGGAGGGTGTGTGTCTATTTGGACTTTGTGTGTCTATTCGGGCTGTGTGTGTCTCTTTAGCCCTTGTGTGTGTCTCTATGGGGTGTGTGTGTCTCTTTGGGCTGTGTGTCTCTTTGGGGAGTTTGAATCTTTTTGGTCTGTGTGTGTCTCTTTTAGCTTTTTGTGTCGTTTTGGGCTTTGTGTGTCTCTGTTGGATGTGTGCGTCTCTTTGGGCCGTGTGCATCTCTTTGAGCTGTATGTGTCTCTTTGGGCTGTTTGAGTCATTTTGGTCTGTGTGTCTTTCTTTTGGCTGTTTGTGTCTCTTAGGGGTCGTGTGTGTCTCTTTGGGCTATGTGTGTCTCTTTGGGGCGTTTGAATCTTTTGGTCTGTATGTGTCTGTATAGACTATGGGCGTGTTTCTGTATTTTGGCGGTGTTTGTGTGTCTTTGGGCCTTGTGTGTCTCTTAGGACTGTGTGTATGTCTCTTTAGCCTGTGTGTGTCTCTTTGGGCTGTGGGTGTCTCTTTAGGCTGTGTGTCTCTTTGGGCAGTTTGAATCTTCATGGTCTGTGTGTGCCTCTTTTGGCTGTTTGTGTCGTTTTGGGCTTTGTGTCTCTCTGTTGGATGTGTGCGTCTCTTTGGGCCGTGTACGTCTCTTTGAGCTGTATGTGTCTCTTTGAGCTGTATGTGTCTCTTTGGGCTGTGGGTGTCTCTTTGTGATGTGTGTGTCTCTTTAGCCTGTGTGTGTGTCTCTTTGGGCTGTGTGTGTCTCTTTAGGCTGTGTGTCTCTTTGGGCTGTGTGTGTCTCTTTAGGCTGTGTGTCTCTTTGGGCAGTTTGAATCTTCATGGTCTGTGTGTGCCTCTTTTGGCTGTTTGTGTCGTTTTGGGCTTTGTGTCTCTCTGTTGGATGTGTGCGTCTCTTTGGGCCGTCTACGTCTCTTTGAGCTGTATGTGTCTCTTTGAGCTGTATGTGTCTCTTTGGGCTGTGGGTGTCTCTTTGTGATGTGTGTGTCTCTTTAGGTTGTGTGTGTCTCGTTGGACTGTGTGTCTTTTTGGGTTGTCTGAGTCTTTTTGGTCTGTATGTGTCTCTTTGGGCTGTTTGAGTCTTTTAGGTCTGTTTGTCTCTTTGGGTTGTGTTTCTTTTTGGCCTGTCAGTTTCTCTTTGAGCTGTTTGTGTCTCTTGAGGCTGTGTGTGTCTCTTTGGGCTGTGTGTCTCTTTGAGCTGTTTGAGTCTTTTTGGTCTGTTTGTGTTTCTCTTTGGGCTGTTTGAGTCTGTTTGGTCCGTGTTTGCCTCTTTTGGCTGTGTGTGTCTCTTTGGGGTGTGTGTGTTTCTTTGGGTTGTGTGAGTCTTTTTGGGTTGTGTGTCTCGTTTGCGTGTTTGAGTCTTTTTGATCTGTTTGTGTCTCTTTGGGCTGTTCGTGTCTTTATTGTGATGTTTTGTTTTTTGTGGGATTGTGTCTCTGTGGGCTGTTTGTGTTTGTTGTGTCTTTTTGTGTCTCTTTTGGCTGTTTGAGTCATTTTGTTCTGTGTGTCTATCCTTTGGCTGTTTGTGTCTCTTAGGGGTCGTGTGTGTCTCTTTGCGCTATGTGTGTCTCTTTGGGGCGCTTGAATCTTTTGGTCTGTATGTGTCTGTCTGGGCGTTTTTTTTCTCTTTGGACGGTGTGTGTTTCTCTTTTGGGGTTTTGTGTATATTAGGGTTGGTTTTGTATATTTAGCCTGTGTGTGTGTCTCTTTTGGCTGTTTGTGTATATTTATGCTGTGTGTCTCTTTGAGCAGTTTGAATCTTTATGGGCTGTGTGTGTCTCTTTTGGCTGTTTGTGTCTTTTTGGGCTTTGTGTCTCTCTGTTGGATGTGTGCGTCTCTTTGGGCCGTGTACGTCTCTTTGAGCTGTATGTGTCTCTTTGGGCTGTGTGTGTTTCTTTGGGCTATGTGTGTCTCTTTGGGCTGTTTGTGTTTCTTTGGGCTATGTGTGTCTCTTTGGGCTGTTTGAGTCATTTTGGTCTGTGTGTCTTTCTTTTGGCTGTTTGTTTCTCTTAGGGGTCATGTGTGTCTCTTTGGGCTATGTGTGTCTCTTTTGGGCGTTTGAATCTTTTGGCCTGTATGTGTCTGTATGGGCGTTTTTTGTCTCTTTGGGCTGTGTGTGTGTCTCTTTGGGCTTTGTGTGTCTCTTATTGCTGGGTGTGTCTCTTTATCCTGTGTGTGTGTGTCTCTTTGAGCTTTGTTTTTTTCTTTAGGATGTGTTTCTCTTTGGGCAGTTTGAATCTATTTGGTCTGTGTGTCTCTTTGGGTTTTATGTTTCGTGTTGGGCTTTGTGTGTCTCTGTTGGATGTGTGCGTCTCTTTGGGCCGTGTGCATCTCTTTGAGCTGTACGTATGTGTCTCTTGGGCTGTTTGAGTCATTTTGGTCTGTGTGTGTTTCTTTTGGCTGTTTGTGTCTCTTAGAGGCCATGTGTGTCTCTTAGAGGTGTTTGAATCTTTTTGGTATGTATGTGTCTGTATGGGCGTTTTTTGTCTGTTTGGGCTGTGTGTGTGTCTCTTTGGGCTTTGTGTGTCTCTTCAAATTGCGTGTATGTCTCTTTAGCTTTTGTGTGTCTCTTTTGGCTGTGTGTGTGTCTCTTTATGCTCTGTGTCTCTTTGGGAAGTTTGAATCCTTATGGTCTCTGTGTGCCTCTTTTGTCTTTTTGTCTCGTTTTGGGGTTTGTGTATCTATGTTGGATGTGTGCGTCTCTTTGGGCCATGTACGTCTCTTTGAACTGTATTTGTCTCTTTGGGCTGTGGGTGTCTCTTTGTGTTGTGTGTGTCTATTTTGTCTGTGTGTTTATGGTTTGAATGTGTGTATGTTTGGGTTGCGTAAGTCTATTTGGTCGATATGTGTCTCTGTTTGGTGTTTGTGTCCCTTTGGTCTGTGTGTGTCTCTGTGGGGCGTGTTTATCTGTAGGTTGTCTGTGTCTTTTTGTGCTGTTTTTGTCTCTTGAGGCTGTGTGTGTCTCTTTGGTATGTGTGTCTCTTTGGACAGTTTGAGTTTTTTTGGTCTGTTTGTGTGTCTATTTGGGCTGTTTGAGTCTTTTTGGTCTGTGTTTGTCTCTTTGGTCTGTTTGTGTGTCTTTGGGCTGTGTTTGTTTCTTTGTGCTTTGTGCGTGTCGTTGGGATATTTGACTCGGTGGTCTTTAGGAGTCTTCTTTGTCTGTTTATCTCGGTTTTGAATGTTCGTGTCTTTTTGGGCGGAGTTCGTCGCAACGGGCAGAGAGTGTCTAATTGGGGCTGGTTGTGTGTCTTTTAGCTTTTTGTGTCTCTTTGGGCTGTTTGAGTCATATTTGTATGCGTTTTTTCCTATTGACTGTTTGTGTCACTTAGGGGTCATATGTGTATCTTTGAGGAATGTGTGTCTATATGGGGTGTTTGAATCTTTTTGGTCTGTATGTTTCTCTTTGGGCTTTGTGTGTCTCTTCGGGCTCTGTGTGTCTCTTTAGCCCGTGTGTATCTCTTTGGGCTGTTTGTGTTTCTTTGGGCTATGTGTGTCTCTTTGGGGTGTTTGAGTCATTTTGCTTCTTTCGGCTGTTTGTGTCTCTTAGGAGCCATGTGTGTCTCTTTGAGCTTTTTTGGGGTGTCTGAGTCTTTTTGGTCTGTATGTGTCTCTTTGGGCTGTTTGAGTCTTTTAGGTCTGTGTTTGTCTCTTTGGGTTGTGTTTCTCTATTTGCTGTATCTGTCTCTTTAAGCTGTTTGTGTCTCTTTAGGCTGTTTGTGTCTCTTTGGGCTCTGTGTCTATTTGGGCTGTTTGAGTGTTTTTGGTCTGTGTGTGTATCTCTGTGGGTTGTTTGAGTCTTTTTGGTCTGTGGGTGCCTATTTGGGGTGTTTGTGTCTCTTTGGGCTGTTTGTGTCTCCTTGGGCTGTTTTTTTCTCATTGTGCTTTGTGCGTATCTTTGTGCTGTGTGTCAATACGTTTAAGCAATAAATATCTTTAAGCTTAACCCGTCTTTATTCTTTAGAATAGTTCTATTGTAAGCAAGTAACAAACTCTTTCCTGATGTCACCTCTTGGATACACAATGCAGAAACTTCATTTTAAGAAACTATGAAAAAATTGTGTATCCTGTTGGATACAAAATACAGCAATTTCATGCCATATGTTATGGAGAAGTTGTATGTAAGCAGCGAATTACTTAATGCACTCACCTGAATGATAAACAAATACAAACCGTTCAATAAATTATGAAAAATCTCTATGTTTTTAAAAAACTCCTCACCGTTTAAACTGATACGATGCACGATGTAGAAATTCATTTATAGAAATTATAAGAAAAATCTCAGAAAGTAACAATTTCTTTCTTGAAGTCAACTCTTGGATACACAATACGGAAATTTCATTCAAGAAATTATGAGAAAATTGTAAGTAAGTAGCAAATTTTTTTTTGAATTCACCTGTTGGATAAACAAAAAGACATTTCGTTCAAGAAAGTATGACAAATTCTAAGTAAGTAACAAACTCTTATTGTTTTCACGAGTTAGATATACGATGTAGAAATTAAATTCAAGAAATTATGAAAAAATTCTCAGTAAGTAACCATTTTTTTCTTGAAGTCAACTCTTGGATACACAATACGGAAATTTCATTCAAGAAATTATGAAAATATTTTAAAGTAGGTAACAAACTCTTTATTAATTTCACCTCTTGGATATACAGTACAGATACTTCATTCAAGAAATTATGAAAAAATCGCAAGTAAGTAGATTTTTTTTCTCTTTATCACAAACAATTTTCACTTAGATACACGATGTAGAAATTTAATTCAAGAAATTATGAAAAAATTCTCAGTAAGTAACAATTTCTTTCTTGAAGTCAACTCTTGGATACACAATACGGAAATTTCATTCAAGAAATTATAAAAATATTTGTAAGTATGTAACAAGCTCTTTTTTGATTTGACCTCTTGAACATACAGTACAGATACTTCATTCAAGAAACGTGATTAAACACGTTTTGAAACTACATGCTATTTGCATTCCTTTCCTTGGCACCTTTCCAAACGAGCATACAATAACTTGATTGGTGATTGGTTACACACCACGAGGGCGCATACATAGTGAGAGAGACATGCCTTAAAAAATGAAATAAAACTATGTCGACTTTGCATGTCTCTCTCACTATGTATGCGCCGTCGTGATGTGTAACCAATCACCAATCAAGTTATTGTATGCTCGTTTGGAAAGGTGCCAAGGAAAGGCATGCAAATAGCATGTAGTTTCAAAACGTGTTTAATCACGTTTCTTGAATGAAGTATCTGTACTGTCTATTCAAGAGGTGAAATCAATAAAGAGCTTGTTACTTGCTTACAAATATTTTTATAATTTCTTGAATGAAATTTCCGTATTGTGAATCCAAGAGTTGACTTCGAGAAAGAAATTGTTACTCACTGAGAATTTTTTTTATAATTTCTTGAATTAAATTTCTACATCGTGTAGCTAAGTGAAAATTGTTTGTGATAAAGAGAAAAAAAAGTTACTTACTTGCGATTTTTTCATAATTTCTTGAATGAAGTATCTGTACTGTATAACCAAGAGGTGAAATCAATAAAGAGTTTGTTACTTACTTAGAATTTTGTCATAATTTCTTGAACGAAATGTCTTTTTGTTTATCAAACAGGAGAATTCAAGAAATAATTTGCTACATAGTTACAATTTTTACATAATTTATTGAATGAAATTTCCGTATTGTGTATATAAGAGTTGACTTCAAGAAAGAAATCGTTACTTACTGGGAATTTTTTAAT
Source organism: Artemia sp. Qi Xiang Cuo (assembly GCF_049724085.1). NCBI lineage: Eukaryota > Metazoa > Arthropoda > Branchiopoda > Anostraca > Artemiidae > Artemia > Artemia sp. Qi Xiang Cuo. The sequence continues at coordinate 40,077,761 of NC_142806.1, forward strand.
AATTTCTTGAATTAAATTTATACATCATGTAGCTAAGTGAAAATTGTTTGTGGTAAACACAAAAAAAAGTTACTTACTTGAGATTTTTTCACAATTTCTTGAATTAATTATTTGTACTGTTTATTAGGGAGGTGACATCGATAAAGAGCTTGCTACTTACTTACAAATATTTTTATGGTTTATTGAACGTAATGTCAGTAATGTGTATATAAGAGTTGAATTCAAGAAAGAAATTGTTACTTACTGAGAATTTTTCAATAATTTCTTGAATTAAATTTCTACATCGTGTATCTAAGTCGTGTAAACAATAAAGAGTTTATTACTTACTTAGAATATTGTCATAATTTCTTGAACGAAATGTCTTTGTTTATCCAGCAGGTGAATTCAAGAAAAAATTTGCTTCTTACTTACAATTTTTTCATAATTTCTTTAATGAAATTTCTGTATTGTGTATCCAAGAGGTGACTTCAAGAAAGAATTTGTTACTTACTTACTTACAATTTTTTCATAGTTTCTTAAAATGAAGTTTCTGCATTGTGTATCCAAGAGGTGACTTCAGGAAAGAGTTTGTTACTTGCTTACAATAGAACTATTCTAAAGAATAAAGACGGGTTAATCTTAAAGATATTTATTGCTTAAACGTATTGACACACAACCCGAAGAGACACACAAAGACCAAAGAAACACGCACAGCCCAAAGAGACACAAACAGCCAAAAGACACACACACGGACCGAACAGACTCAAACAACCCAAAGAGACACACAAACAGACCAAAAAGACTCAAACAGCCCAAAAAGACACACAGCCCAGAGACATACACAGCCTCAAGAGACACAAACAGCTCAAAGAGACACAGACAGCCCAAAGAGAAATACAACCCAATAAGAAAAACACAGAACTAAAACAATCGAGGAGCCCAAAGAGACACATACAGACCAAAAAGACTATCATAACCCAAAAAATCTCAAAGAGGTAAAAATGCCTGGTTAGAGACACGAACAGCCCAAAGAAACACTCAAAGAGCAAACTGAATCAAACACCCCAAAGAGACACACATAGCCCAAAGAAACACAAACAGCCCAAAGAGACACACACGAGCTAAAGAGACACACACAGCCCGAAGAGACACAAAAAGCCCAAAGAAACACATACAGACCAAACAGATTCAAACACCCCAAGAGACACACATAGCCCAAAGAGACACACATGACTCCTAATATACCCAACCAGTCAAAAGATACACAAACAGACCTAAATGAATCAAACAGGCCAAAGAGACACACATAGACCAAAGAAACACAAACAGCCCAAAGAGACACAAACAGCCCAAAGAGACAAACACAGCCCAAAAAAGACTCAAACAGCCCAAAGAGACACAAACAGAGAAAAAAGACTCTAACAGTCCAACGAGACTCATAGCCCAAAGAGACGCACAGAGCCAAAAGAAACACACACAGCCCAAAGAGACACAAACAGCACAAAGAGACACACACAGACAAATAATACACACACACACCAAATAGAGAAAAACACACAACATAAATACACAAAAACAAAAAAGAGACAAAAAGACAAAAGACAAACACACAGCAAAAAGAGACAAAAAAATCTCAAAGAGACACAGACAGCCCAAAGAGAAACACAACCCAAAGAGACAAACACAGACCTAAAAGACTCAAACAGCCCAAAGAGACACACAGTCCAACGAGACACACACAGCCTAAAGAGACACACACATCACAAAGAGACACCCACAACCCAAAGAGACATACAGTTCAAAGAGACGAACACTGCCAAAAGAGAAGCACACATCCACCAGAGAGACACACTGACTAAAATGACACAAACAGCCAAAAGAGGCACACACAGACCATAAGGATTCAAACTGCCCAAAGAGACACACAGCCTAAAGAGACACACACAGCCCAAAGAGACAGACACAAGCTAAAGAGACATACACACTGTCCTAGGATACACACAAAGCCCAAAGAGACACACACACCCCCAAAAGACAAAAAACACGCCCATACAGACACATACATACCAAAAAGATTCAAACACCTCAAAGAGACACACATTGCCCAAAGAGACACACATGGCCACTAAGAGACACAAAAAGCCAAAAGAAACACACACAGACCAAAATGACTCAAACAGCCCAAGAGACACATAACGCTCAAAGAGATGCACACGGCCCAAAGAGACGCACACATCCAACAGAGACACACAAAGCCCAAAACGACACAAAAAGCCCAAAGAGAAACACACAGACCAAAAACATTCAAACTGCCCAAAGAGACACACCACCTAAAGAGACACACACAGCCCAAATAGACACACACACAGTCTAAAGAGACACACACAACCCTAATGTACAAACAACCCCAAACTATAAAAAAACACACCCCAAAAATTGAAACAAAACGCCCATACAGACACATACAGACCAAAAGATTCAAACGCCCCAAAGAGACACACATAGCCCAAAGAGACACACACGACCCCTAAGAGACACAAACAGCCAAAAGAAAAAACACACAGACCAAAATGACTCAAACAGCCCAAAGAGACACATATAGCCTAAACAAACACAAACAGCCCAAAGAGACACAGGCCCAAATATAAAAACAAACCCAAAAAAAGACTCAAACAGCCAAAATACACACAAACAGATCAAGAGACTCAAACAGTCCAACGAGACACACAGCCCAAAGAGACGCACAAAGCCCAAAGAAAAACACACAGCCCAAACAGACATAAACAACCCCATGAGACAAACACAGACCAAAGAGACTCCAACAGCCCAAAGAGACACACAAACAGACCAAAAAGACTCAAACAGCCCAAAGAGACACACAGCCCAAAGAGACACACACAGCCTCAAGAGATACAAACAGCTCAAAGAGACACTGACAGGCCAAAGAGAAACACTACCCAAAGAGACAAACACAGACCTAAAAGACTCAAACAGCCCAAAGAGACACACACAGACCAAATAGACTCAGACACCACAAAAAGACACACAGTCCAACGAGACAAACACAGCCAAAAAAAACACAAACAGCAAAAAGAGACACACAAAGCCCAGAGAGACACATACAGACCAAAGAGACAAATACATCTCAAAGAGATTTATACGGCCCAAAGAGATGAACAAATCCATCAGAGAGACACAAAGCCCAAAACGACGCAAAAAGTCAAAAGAGGCACACACAGACCATGAAGATTCAAACTTCCCAAAGAGACACACAGCCTAAAGAGACACACACAGGCAAAAGAGACACACACAGGCCAAAGAGACACATACAGCCCAAAGAGACACACACACAGGCTAAAGAGACACATACAGCCCGAAGAGACACACAAAGCCCAAAGAGACACACACACAGCCCAAAGAGACAAAAAACGCCCATTCAGACACATACAGACCAAAAGATTCAAACGCCCCAAAGAGACACACATAGCCCAAGGAGACACCCACGACCCCTAAGAGACACAAACAGCCAAAAGAAAGACACACAGTCCAAAATGACTCAAACAGCCCAAAGAGACACACATAGCCCAAATAAACACAAACAGCCCAAAGAGACACAAGCCCAAAGAGACAAACACAGCCTAAAAAAGACTCAAACAGCCCAAAGAGACACACACAGAACAAAAAGACACAAACAGTCCAACGAGACAGACAGCCCCAAGAGACGCACAAAGCCGACAGAAACACAAATAGCACAGAAAGAGTCCCACAGCCCAAAGAGACATACAAACAGACCAAAAAGACACACACAGCTCAAAGAGACACACAGCCCAAAGAGACACACACAGCCTCAAGAGACACAAACAGCTCAAAGAGACACTGACAGGCCAAAGAGAAACACTACCCAAAGAGACAAACACAGACCTAAAAGACTCAAACAGCCCAAAGAGACACATACAGACAAAAAAGACTCAGACACCCCAGAAAGACACACAGTCCAACGAGACACACACAACCTAAAGAGACACACACATCACAAAGAGACACCCACAGCCCAAAGAGACACATACAGCTCAAAGAGACACATACAGCTCAAAGAGACGTACACGGCCCAAAGAGACGCACACATCCAACAGAGAGACACAAAGCCCAAAACGACACAAACATCCAAAAGAGGCACACACAGACCATAAAGATTCAAACTGCCCAAAGAGACACACAGCCTAAAGAGACACACACAGCCCAAAGAGACACAGACACAGGCTAAAGAGACACACACAGCCCTAAGAGACACACAAACCCAAAAGAGAGACAAAAACAAAGCCAAAATAGACATAAAGACCCCAGACAGACGCATACATACAAACACATATAAACGCCCCAAAGAGACAAATATAGCCCAAAGATGAACATACCACCACTAAGAGACAAAAACAGTCAAAACAAAAACACACAAACCAAAATGACTCAAACATCCAAAAGAGACACACATAGCCCAACAGCCCAAAGAGACATAAACATCCCAAAGAGATAAACACAGTTTTCTTGCCATCTACATCCCTCTTAGTATCAACTTCTTCGTATAGTATAACGTTAAACAATTTTAAATTGACAACACTGTTCAAGCACCACTTGTTTTTTATACAGAACACGTTGGAGAGGTAGAGCTATCCATTATTAAAATTCTTTTCTTGCCATCTACATCTCTCTTAGTATCAACTTTATAGTATACTATAACATTAGACTCTATTTTACACTGACAACACTGTTCAAACGCCATTGAGGTTACCTTAACTGCTAATCACTTTAACCCGTTTTCTCTATCGTCAAGTACATGCTCTGGAAAGGTACCTAGGAACATAAGGCAATTCAGGGACCAGAGGGGAATCCTTGCTCGTAACTGCTAATCACTTTAACCCTTTTTCTCCATCGTCACCTTAACTGTTAATCAGTTTAATCCCTTTTTTTTCTCCATCGTCATACAATCCAATCACTAATTAGAATCATTCACACTCCTATTATTCAAAACATTAATTAATATCGTTCATAGAGTCCAATTTGCGAATTCCTTATCCCTTTTGGCAAGTCAGTTATCCCTATGAAGCGAATTGGGTAACCCTTTCACAATAACAAAAGACTTAGCAGTGATTACAACTCATTGTCGGTGACAATTCAATCAGATTAGAGTTGTGCAAATGGAATACCTTTTTCGCAGATTGAGTTAGCTTCTATTTCATAGACAAAATATTTAAATTCTTTTTATTAACAGCGAAACAAGACGCGCTGGTTTTGTAACACGGGTTTATCCTAAAAAGACATGTATATACCTTGAACTAGGAAGCTGGTAAATTGCATTAGAACAGCTTGTCCTTCATCAAAGTGAAAGACAAGTCCTCAAAAGTATAAGACCATGTCTGGTTGGCCTAGAAACATATCCGGTTGGCCCAGAATGTGGGGGAGCTCTGAATCTCTTTGAAAAGGTGTATACAAGGTCCAGAATAACGTTGAAATTGCTATAGCTTCACGGAAAGTATAAGGTTGCTTACTACTACTACAGTGTCTAAAAGAAATTCTTATCATAGGCAGCGAGCGAGCGCTGCCTAAGTAAAGAATGATGTGGGCACAATGTTTTTTTTTTGGTTCTCCATACCCGGGCACTTCGTATCGAAGGAGTTGTCGTAGTAACTTCAAAAAGGACTCATTCGATTGGACATTGGAGTAGCTAGTGCCCTTTTTAATAGTAGAAAGTGATTGGAGGGCAACTAGCCCCCCCCCATGCCCATAATTCCCCCAAACCCATCCAATCAAAATTTTGTTGATTTCCAGATAGAAAATATGTTTTCGAGGAGGAGACTCCCCAACAACCCTCAGGGCAAGGGTTTTAAGTTATGCCCTGGAGGCATACAAGGTTTTTATCGAAAGTGTTGTTGTAGAAACTTCAAAAGAGGCTCCTTCGATTAGAAATACAAAGGGATAGTACCCTTTTTAATAGTCGAGAGTGATTGGAGGGCAACTAGCCCCCCACGCCCATCAGTTCCCCAAACACATCCAATTAAAATTTTGAGATAGGCATTTTGTTCAGCGTAGTTGATTTACATATGAAAAATATGTTTTTGAGGAGGACACTCCCCAAAAACCCTCAGAGCAAGGGTTTTAAGTTATGCCATGGGGGCATGTAAGGTTTTTATAGAAGGAACTGTCGTAGAAACTTCAAAAAATGCTCATTCGATTGGAAATTCAAAGAGCAAATGCTCTTTTTAATAGTCGAAAATAATTGGAGGGCAACTACCCCCCCCCCCCACGCCCATCAATTCCCCAAACACATCCACTCAAAATTTTGAGATAGCCATTTTGTTCAGCGTCGTCGATTTCAAGATAGCAAATATGTTTTTGAGAGGACACTCCCCCAAAGCCCTCTGGACAAGGGTTTTAAGTTATGTCCTGGGGGCATATAAGGTTTTTAAAGAAGGCGTTGTCGTAGAAACTTCAAAAAAAGCTCATTCGATTGGAAATTCAAAGGGCTAGTGTCCTTTTTAATAGTCGAAAGTGATTGGAAGGCAACTAGCCCCCCCCCCTCCCACGCCCATCATTCCCCCAAACACATCCAATCGAGATTTTGAGATTGGCATTTTGTTCAGCGTAGTTGATTTACATATGAAAAATATGTTTTTGAGGAGGACACTCCCCCACAACCCTCAGGGCAAGGGTTTTAAGTTATGCCCTGGGGACTTATAAGGTTTTTATAGAAGGCGTTGTCGTAGAAACTTAAAAAATACTCATTCGATTGGAAATTCAAAGAGCAAGTGCTCTTTTTAATAGTCGAAAGTGATTGGAGGGCAACTAGCCCCCCCCACGCCCATCATTTCCCCAAACACATCCAATTAAAATTTTGAGATAGCCAATTTGTTCAGCGTAGTTGATTTACATATGAAAAATATGTTTTTGAGGAGGACACTCCCCCACAACCCTCAGGGCAAGGGTTTTAAGTTATGCCCTGGGGGCATATAAGGTTTTTATAGAAGGCGTTGTCGTAGAAACTTCAAAAAATGCTCATTCGATTTGAAATTCAAAGAGCTAGTGCTCTTTTTAATAGTCGAAAATGATTGGAGGGCAACTACCCCCCCCCTCACGCCCATCATTTCCCCAAACACATCCAATCAAAATTTTGAGATAGCCATTTTGTTCAGCGTAGTCGATTTCAAGATAGCAAATATGTTTTTGAGGAGGACACTCCCCCAAAGCCCTCTGGACAAGGGTTTTAAGTTATGTCCTGGGGGCATATAAGGTTTTTAAAGAAGGCGTTGTCGTAGAAACTTCAAAAAAAGCTCATTCGATTGGAAATTCAAAGGGCTAGTGTCCTTTTTAATAGTGGAAAGTGATTGGAAGGCAACTAGCGCCCCCCCACGCCCATCATTCCCCCAAAAACATCCAATCAAGATTTTGAGATTGGCATTTTGTTCAGCGTAGTTGATTTACATATGAAAAATATGTTTTTGAGGAGGACACTCCCCCACAACCCTCAGGGCAAGGGTTATAAGTTATGCCCTGGGGTCATATAAGATTTTTATAGAAGGCGTTGTCGTAGAAACTTCAAAAAATGCTCATTCGATTGGAAATTCAAAGAGCAAGTGCTCTTTTTAATAGTCGAAAGTGATTGGAGGGAAACTAGCCCCGCCCCACACGCCCATCATTTCCCCAAACACATCCAATCAAAATTTTGAGATAGCCAATTTTTTCAGCGTAGTTGGTTTCCAGATAGAAAATATGTTTTTGAGGAGGGTACTCCCCCAAAGCCCTCAGGGCAAGGGTTCTAAGTTATGTCCTGGGGGCATATAAGATTTTTAAAGAAGGCGTTGTCGTAGAAACTTCAAAAAAAGCTCATTCGATTGGAAATTCAAAGGGCTAGAGTCCTTTTTAATAGTCAAAAGTGATTGGAGGGCAACTAGCCCACCCCCACACCCATCATTCCAGCAGACATCCAAGAAAAATTTTGAGATAGCCATTTTGTTCAGCGTAGTTGATTTCTAGATAGAAAACATATTTTTGAGGAGGACTCAGGGCAAGGATTGCAAGTTATGCCCTGGGGCATATAAAGTTTTTATTGAAAGCTTTGTCATAGAAACATGAAAAAGGGCTCATTCGATTTGAAATTCAAAGGGCTAGTACCCTTTTTAATAGTCGAAAGTTATTGGAGGGCAACTAACCCCCCTCTTACGCCCACTGTTTTCCCAAAGACATTCAATCAAAATTTTTAGATAGCCTTTTCGTTCAGCGTAGTCGAAATTTTTGGAAATTAGGTCTTTGAGGATGACAACCCCTCCCCCCAGCCCTCAGGGCAAGGGTAAGTTATTCCCTCAGCCCTCAGGGTAAGTTATTCCCTGGGGGCATATAAAGTTTTTATTGAAAGCGTTGTCGTAGAAACTTCAAAAGGGCTCATTCAATTGGAAATTGAAAGGACTTCAAAAGGGCTCATTCAATTGGAAATTGAAAGGTCTAGTGGCTTTTTTAATAGTTGAAAGTGATTGGAAAGCGACTAATGCCCCTCTCACGCCCACCATTTTCTCAACAAATCGACTTAAAATTTTGAGATTTCCATTTTATTCAACGTAGTTGAAAATTCTTGAAATTAGGTCTTTTAGGATGATAACACCCTCAGAGCCCTCAGTGCAAGTGCTGTAAGTTATGGCCCGGGGGCATATAAGGTTTATATAGAAAGTTGTTGCATAAATCATAGGCAGTGTGATCGCGCTGCCTAAGTAAAGAACGGAGACACTCGAGAACGAGACAAGAAACGGTTACTAAGTGAAGAGGAGGACACTCCCCATAGTCCTCAGGTCAAGGGTTTTAAGTTATGCCCTGGGGGCATATAAGAACGATGTTGGCACAATCTATTATTCATTAATTTTTTCCTTAGAGCAGGGCACTTCGTATCGAAGAAGCTGTCGTAGAAACTTCGAAAAGCACTCATTCAATTGCAAATTTGAGTGGCTTGTGCCCTTTTTAATAGTCGAAAGTGATTGGAAGTGTACTAAAACCCTTTCCAGGCTCACCCTTTCTCAAAACACATCCAATCAAAATGGTGAAATAGCCATGTTGTTCGACTTAGTTGATTTCCAGATAGAAATTATGTTTTTGAGGACAGTCCCCCTTAAGGCAAGGGTTGTAATTTATGCCCTGGGGGCATATAAGGTTTCTTACAGAAGGCTTTGTCGTAGAAACTTTAAAAAGGCTCATTCGATTGGAAATTGAAATGGCTAGTGCCCTTTTTAATAGTCGAAAGCGATTGGAAAGTAACTAACACCCCTTCCACGCCCACCATTTCCTCAAACACATCCAATAAAGATTTTGAGATAGCCATTTTGTTCCACGCAGTTCAAAGATCAGGAAATTATACCTTTGAGCAGGACACTTCCCCACAGTCTTCAGGGCAAGGGTTATAAGTTATGCCCTGGGGTTATATAAGGTTTTTATTGAAATCTAGGTCGTAGAAACTTGAAAAAGGGCTCATTTGACTGGAAATTTAAAGGGCTACGGTCCCTTTTAATAGTCGAAAGTGATTTGAAGGCAACTAGTCCCCCTCTCACGCCCATCTTTTCTCCAAACACATCCAATAAATATTTTCGATAGCCATTTTGTTCAGCGTAGTTGATTTCCAGATAGAAAATATGTTTTTGAGGGGAACACTTCCCCACAACCCTCAGGGCAAGGGTTTTAAATTATGCCCTGGGGGCATGTAAGGTTTTTATAGAAGGCGTTGTAGTAAAAACTTCAAAAGGGGCTCATTGGATTGGAAATTCAAAGGGCTAGTGCCATTTTCAATAGTCGAAAGTGATTGGAGGGCAGCTAGCCCCCCCTCCCCCCGCGCCCATCATTCTTGCAAACACATCCAATCAAAATTTTGAGATAGCCATTTTGTTCAGCATAGTTGATTTTCTGATAGAAGATATGTTTTTGAGGAGGATACTCCCCCACAACCCTCAGGGCAAGGGTTTTAAGTTATGCCCAGGGAGCATTCAAAATTTTTATAGAAGGTGTTGTCGTAGAAACTTCAAAAAAAACTCATTGGATTTGAAATTCAAAGGGTTCTCAGCAAAAGTGAATGTACAAATGAATGTGCATTGTCAGTTTAATGTACATATACTGATATTTAGTAATAGAAATGTTAATATTATTTGATTTATTAAAGTTATAAAAGTAAAGCACTTATATTTTTTTCAGTAAAGTGCAAATTTGGTTTTGGCCTTGGGAAGGAATAGGGGTTTTGCGTCCAACTTATGTTAATTTCTGCTCGTTTTGAGTTTGACTTGCTTATTTATTGTAATTTCCGTTCGTTTTGGGTTTCATTTATTTATCGATGCTCATTTGTGGTAGTTTCAGGCTTGGTAGATTATTTGATTTTATTTTTGCTCATTTTTTGTTTAATGGAGTTCTTTAATTTTCTTTGAAAAACTTATTTTGTGGAAAAAGTTTTTTTAATTAATTCTAGTTTAACGGCACTTGTATTTCAGCAGTTGCTATGAAAGAATCTTCAGATAAATACCGAATTAGCTGTAAGGGAGAGACGATGGGAGGGTGGAGGTAGAAATTTATACATAATCCTCGGGGCCGTATCCAGAACTTTCCTTTGGATGGAGGGGGGGGCCTTCGGAACAGGCACGGTCATCTGAATCTAAGTCTGAAAGAGAGGAGCTAGATTTTCAAGACAATCCTGTTGAAGAGAGTCTTAATGGCTGTGGAAGTGACTGAATGTTCCGCTATTATTATCCAGTGCTTAGTTAATCAAAGTCATCAAAGTGTTACAAACCTCTTTTTTACTTGTATTCGGTACTTTTATAAACGAATGAAAAATAACATGTATATGATATGAGGAATGTTGCTGAATACGGCTGTTTAAATATGCAAGGCTGTTAGGGTAGCATTTCTTAGTTTAAATCTAGAAAACCAGGACTAATATGCTTATACTTCCAAATAATGGTAAATTTTATATTTATTTATTTATTTTTTAGAAAATGGATGTCCGAAATAATGCATTGTCCAATTGCCATACGCATTATCCTAGGCACAAGATTACCAAAGGGATAAACTGGGCAGTTAATTAAATTGATGAAACTCTAGATGAAGGGGCATTACCTTTTTTAACCCTAGGAAAAAATCATTAAAAAATTCCATTAAAAGCTGTAAGTGATGCTTAAAAAGAAATGCTCAACTCGTCTTGCAGCTACAGGGCAACTCTAAAGCACCAATTTTACCCTGTTTTTTCCTAGTGAGTTCCTTATTGTAACAGTTTTACCTTGTTTTCCCAATTTTACCAATTTTACTTACCGACTTTTTATTTTACGGTAATCTTGCAATACTACTTATAACACCATTTGAAATGTAAAATTTATTCAAGTAATGAGTTTAGCTAAAATTTAAAAGGAATTGAACTGGCCATTAAAGAGGGAGATTCCCACGTTTCCATAATCCAATACTACACTTCTTGCAGTGAACACGCTCTTTAACCAAAAATACAAAATAAATTGAAAACAAGTAAATTGTAATTTTTTGCTATGAGTGGTAACATTTCGTCATTCCATTTATGGAAATTAGTTGGCAAGTCCCGGTTTTGATACTTATGGAGTGAAACAAGGTTCTGCTATTGCGACTACCTTTTCTTTTTTTTTCTGAAATAAAACACCTTCCAATAAAAGAAAAAAAAATTGCCATTCCCGTGGAAAAGGGCATCCTCCCCCAACAGGAAGCCCTTCATACGGTGGCTATTTTTTACCATACCTCTAAACTCTTCCGGATGGTGATCCTACGTGTCTCCTAAAAAAACAAATAATAATAAATAAATTCAAAATAAACTAATTAAATTAATAATAATAAAACAAATAAACCAAATTATCTATCAGTATAACTTTCTTTTACAAAAAAATACACCAACATATTTACAAATAACAAAGACCACAAAGACCTTTCTGGTAAAACCTTTCTCAATAGTGCTCATTGTAAAATCTCTTGGAAATGCTCATTCAACAAGTCCTGCAATATTGTATATTGCCACAGGTCATGAGTTCATAACATCATGGTACTAGCACTTCAGTGGAGCATTGACATAAATATCCAGTGGTTGAAGTTTATGGCTGTACTGTGGCGGAAAAGACGGTAGTACAATTCCATGATTACTTGCCTGTTTGAGAGTTTCAAAAGACGTTTCACTCTTATGATTGTCTTAAATCAACAAACTCTTGTTCTCTTTGCTGCATTTAGCATATGTCTACTTGTCAAAACATGGTATGGAACAATAACCAAATATTTCAATGGCCATCTAGCCACTTGGGTTAGCAGCTCCAGCGGATGATGGTAGGGCATTTGCTAACATATGGTCCTTGAAGTGCTTATGGTCCTAACATATGGTCCATTTTGCATAGTACTTTTTTCAGAAAAAGCAGATGGAACTGGCCATACAGGAATTAAGAATTAACCAGGACCTTGTGCTTCACTTGGATGCTAAAAATATTCTTGTATTCATTAGTATCAGGAGATGGAGGACCGTGCCTTCCTCCAGTTTCCTACTTTGATGCGGTAAGTGATACATATGATACGCGAGCCATTACGGTAATTTTAGAAGATTTTTAGAAGATGCAGTACTTCAGGCACTAAATAAAGATACGTTAATACAGTATTTGAACTGGTGTTATGATGATACCACTATAATGATACCACTTTTCAACTTTATCTTTTCATTTTTCCCTTTTAACTATACTTCGGCTACTATTTAACTCCAAAAACAGAACAAATAAAAAATTAAAAAACCTGGCAACGCTGTCTTACCCATTTCCACTTACACTGAAACACACACTCACAACATATCTCCTCAAACATAACCTATATCTTTCCAATAAACTCTTCAACCAACAACTTCATCCACTCAATATCCACTCTTTCTTTCCACCTTTCAGTTTCACTTAAACGCGCTATCATTCTCCTACAATCATAACCAAACCTTCTTAACTCAATCCCTTTTCTCTTCTTCCTTCTTTTCCATAAATATTCACATAGTTTCATCACAATCAACACCACAGCTCGCTCTCTCCTCTCATTTCCAGGAATTTCTATATCCAGTTTAATCAACCTTATCTTATCTTCCTCCGTATTCCAAATTACTCCATGATCTCTTCAGGTACTAAAACACTTATCTACAATTCCTTCATTTTATTTACAATTGAAAAATTCGTGCTTCAGGCCATTTATCACTATTTCGTCGCAAAGCTTGCACTTTGGACCTTCATCTTGGGTAAAACGACTCACTCGATCTTGAAGCGGCAGTATCTCATGAATAAACAGAAACACAAATTCCTTTATAAACTGAGTATACTGAGGTACACTATGCATTTTCTCAAACGATAGGTTAAAATTCATAAATGGTGGTTTGGCTTTCACGTGAAAAACCCCTTCTTCTTCTTCCGTTTTCTCTAAATATCCATCCACTATTTTTTTTTCCTTTCGGCATTTTTCACCTGATCACTCAGCAAGCCCTGGTTTTTCATTTCTCGAATACACCATATTAATTTATGGAGTTTCCCTGGCGCATCCCTGATCATTTTTTATCTTGCTAGTTCATCCTCCTCAGTATTTATCACTGGTAAGGCCCATCCTATTATCATTTCACCGTCGATCCATTTACTACAGATCATCTCACAGACGTTTCTAATTCTTAGAGACTTACACACCTTTTGGAAATTTATAACACCAAGACCCCGCTCTTCTCGGAGCACATACAACATTTTCATACTTAGCTTTTCCAGCTTTCCCCTCCAAACAAAACGCCAAATGCTCCTTTCTATCTTTTTAGCATACTTTTCTTCAAGATTAAAAGCCGGTGCCAGATAAAATAGCAGTGGGAGAGCATACGTGTTTACATACACTTCTCTCTCAAATATTGACACAAAGTGTGTTCTTTCATAGGCTACCAGCAACCCCCCAAACGTTTGCACACGCTCTTCCCACACATTTTTCATATTCACTGTTCTTTCAAAAAGTGCACCTAGTACTTTCACTGACTGAGCCTCCTCGATCCAGACGCTATCATCTAACGATACACGTTCACCACGTTTAGTAACTGGCTCTTTTTTCTGTGTATTTTTACCAAGAAATGCTCCTCATACCACATTAGTCCTCTCACCAATTCCATCAAATCAGCCATACTCCAAGGAAGGAAAGCCCCATCGTCTACAAAAGCCAGTGTTTCAAGGAGATATTCGTCGTAATGGTAATCCCCTGTATCCGCCGTTCAACATACTTAAAAAGTGAATCTATATAAAATTGGAATAAATAAGGGGCACTCGGATCCCCTTGTCGCACTCCCTTTTCAAGCTTCAGCTTTCCACTAGTGTAACCATTTATATTCACAACCGCCATCGGGTTCTTATATAAATTTTCATACCACTTCACAAACCGTTGATCAAACTCAAAATTTTCCTTCATCAGTGTCCACAGTATCGATCTTATAACCGAGTCACACGCTTTGACAACATCCATACACAGTAGGAAAGCCATTACGGAAAACGCCTTATTTTTCGCCATTTCGTCGTCTCTGCATACCAACAAGTCATGCGGCACGTTGAGATTATGCTGGGACTTCTTTCCTCGAATACTACCAAACTGATATCCTCCCAGGATTCCAGGCATCACCTTCTCCATTCTCTTAGTTAAAAGTTTGGACGTTATTCTGTAGTCACTGTTTGAAACTGATATAGGCCTCTCGTTTTGAAGGTCGATTCTATCGCCTCCTTTAAAAAGGAGAGATATCAGGCCCAAATCATCCTCAGGATATCCTTGTTCAACATAACTTCTCACCACCAAAGTAAACAGATCCCCGATGTCCAGAAAAATTCTTTATAAAATTCGTATCCCAGTCCATCCACCCCAGGTGACATGCCATTTTTCATTCCTCTTATTATAATTTCAGTTTCCAGCCGGGTTACGTCCTGCAGTATCAGCTCATTCTCTTCGGTCTTTACCTTCCTAACTGTTTTAAAATCTGCCAAGGAATCCATTCTGCTGTCTTGTTCTTGATGTGGCAATGTGTAAATTTGCTTATAAGAATCTTCCACTATTTTTGTATCTCCTCTTCATTTTCCACAACTTCTCCCTGCTTTTTTCTTAATCCCCTAACTCCATATATTTTCTCTTTTCTTTTTTGCCTTAATTTTCATTGCTAGATATACTTGTTCTGCATTCTCTTCTTCAGCCAATCTATTTTTCAGTTTCCAAATCTCAAATTCTTTTTCTTCAATCTTTCGTATTTCATCTTTGACCTCTTTAAACTCGTACCACACCTCCATCCCCTCGTCAATCTCTTCCTTCAGTTGTTTTAACACTCTATAAAGCTGTCTTTTATGCGCATTAATTTCCCTTCTTGATTCTTTTTCCTAGTTTTGTGCATATGCTTTTACTTTTTACTTTAGGACTTTCCAAAATTGCACTGGCTCGGTTCCATCTGTAAAATCTTGTATCCAAGTTCGAATACTGGCTCTCAGCTGCTCTTTCAGTGTGCCCTTTAGTGTTGAAGGATTAAGTTTCCAATAGTTCTTTATAAATTTTTCTCGGTTTGTGTAGGTTCCCATATCCATCACAAGAGTAGTGTGGTCACAGAAAGATTTTAGTTCGTTCTGTACACTTATCACTTCCGTTAACATATTTTGCTTCACATAAATCTGGTCTATTCTGCTTGATCCTTGGTTATCCATTCGGGTGAATCCAGATCCTTTCCCAAAATGAACCCACACATCTTTCAAATTCCAAGCACTTATGACTGCATCTTCTTCTTGCTACTTTTCTATTCCTTCCTAAAGCATCCGCTTTGGACACTATACAATTAAAATCCCCCAACATTATCAACTTTTCTTCACAAAGGAACCTTGGCAATTTTTCACGAATGACACTCTCCCGTTGTGTGAAATTGCCTGTTCCTGACGGTAGGTGGACGTTTACTATTACCAATGATCCATAACGCAAACTACAAATGCTTCCATAATCTTCAAAACGCAAGCTTCCTTTATCACACTGTACACTTTCTTTTAAAACGAAACCAACGTCTGGATCGAGCCCTCCATAAGCATACTGGTAACCTGTTGGGGCTTTAAACTTTTTCGAGTCAACTTCTTATAGACACGCTACATCTATATTCTGTTTTGTCACAAATTCTGAATTGAAACTCTGTCTTTTTGCTTGTTTTGCTCCATTCACGTTTAATGTAGCTATCCGCATTTAATTATTTAAAAAAAGAAAAAAAAGAAAAAACAATTTCTTCCTTTTCACCTATATCCTCTTTTTCCCTCTATTTCCTGTTTCCTTTCCGATACCTTTTCCTTCCGTTCTTCTCTCCTTTAATTGGTTACTCCCCGTGCTACCAAGGGATGCCTGACTAAGGGTTCTCTTCGGTGGCGGTACATTTTGGTTTGTTGCTCCTTCTTTTACTTGGTCTTGTTGGGTTTTGATTGGTGGTCTCAAACTCCTCTTTTGGTTTTCTGCTACTTGTTTGCTTGCTCCTGCTTCTGAATTGTCATGTTTATGTGCTTCTTTGGCTGCTGGCCCACTTTCTGTCGCTTCTTTTGCTGGGTCCGATTGTTTTCAGCTCCACTTCCTTTCTTAGCATTTATCTTTGCACTTTCCATTACCATGTTTACCGCAACTGAATGTGAGAGTGCTCTAATGCCTCTATCTCTTTCATTTCCTTGCGGTGACTTCGGTGTTGCTACAGGTTGTGGTCCCCATGCCGAACATAAACTTCCCGGGTTTGGACTCAGGACAATCTGCCTTCTTTGATTTTTGCGATTTCTCTGACAGTCCTTGGTCTCATGATCCTCACTCTGGCAAATAAAACACGCTTTCGGCTGATCGGGATAGAAGACGTTGATTTTCTCCTCCCCACCAAGAACCTCAATAGACGGCAGATGGGGGTATCGAGATACATCAAAGCTGTTGCTCTTCCCGTATATACCTCGATATACTCATTCCAGTATTCACTTTTATTCTTATGTTTAGAACTGTTCCGTAAACCTGGAGTTGCCTCTTTATTCTCATCGCTAGTTGCTTCTCCTGGGACCCTTCTTAGCTGCACAACTTTAGGGTGTCTCCTGGTTCTTCAACACTTAACGGATAAAAACCGTTTCTGAAGCCCATCTTTGGTTCTTGCGTCTTGCAGTGTACTACTAAGTCATCTGCCAACACCGCGGAATTCATTGTTACTCGCATTTGACCAAAGCACTTGAAATCACCTGTATCTATCGCCCTCACGTTCCCATGGTTAATGTTCAGCTGCTTCAGAAACCTGTAAATATCCACCTCTCTAACTTCACTCATGGCCCCATCGTCCATCGAGCAAAAATCGAAAACCACTGTGTTCCTACTCATCTTATCACAATAATAAAACACTACAAAAAAAAATAATAATATAAACTAAATAAAGATAAAAAACCTTTTCCAAATACCTTACTAAACCCTAAATATTCACGCTCTCACAGTCTCACAACAAAACACACGCTCTCCTCTCACCCAAAAACTCACTTCTCAAAAACACCCAAAAAACTTATCTTTAGACGCGCAAGGCTCTCCCGCCACACATTTACGCTGGCAACCCTGCGCACTAAGTACACAAACGACACGTCATCAATGACTCATCTTTCCTATCTCAATATCAAGCACAATAACGCACTCAAACAAATTTAAAAACACTTATCACTCTATTCACGACAATTTTCTCTCTCCTTTCAACCCACACAAAACCAATTTATCGAATTTTTTCCGACCAAAAATAACGAAAATTGTTAAATTAGTTTTGGAAAATATCCACTATTAAACAGCGTTGCAAGTTGAAACCACGACTGCCTTTTTTGGACTGTGTCTCAGCAAATTAAGGTCTGAAGAAGAAATCGTCAAGCTTTGGTTTTGAGCTATTGATTCAAAATTTCGAAGAAAGTCGGATTCGAATCTTATTATGAGCAATGGATAGGTTGGTTATTTTTTATTGACCTTCGAATAACGATTTTTGCTGTGGTAGTTCTGAAACCTCGTTTTGTGTGCTAAGCTCTGCTGTAACAAAAAACAAAAAACAAAAAGAAATTAGTCCAAAAGAAACAAACAGAGATTAACACAAACAGTAGTATGACTAAGACCCTTTAAGCCTTTAAAAGCCAGAGCTTCATTTGTGCTTAACTGAAAACAAAATATGATTTAAACGTATTCTCTTTTATAAGTCATTACAATTATCAGGAAGTTAGTCTACTTTCATCAGTTATTTTCTGTAATCCTGGCTATTATCGTCAGGGATGGATCCAGGGGGAGGAGACCCTGCCCGATTTTTCTGGCACCCTAATTTAATGTATTTTTTTACTCTTTTTTTTAATTTGTTAATTCGGTCAATTATGGCGTCCTTGTCATATTGGGCCACTCCCAAGATTTGCTCTAGATCCGCCTCTGATTATAGGGATCTTCTGTCTTTTTATGTTATTGTTGTTGAGGTTTTAATAACTAAAAACCACACTGCTCAAAATACGGCTCATTTTTAATGAAATATGGATGACATTAAACCCTTTTAGAAATTGCAATAGGAGGAAAGGGGAGAGGCAGCACCACTCTTAATTGTAAATCTTCATTAGCCCTGGGACATGATTGTCATGAAATAGCTCATCAGATAAATAAAATTGCCTACATAGATGTTTTGATCAATTTTTTATTTTGTTGTAGGAGGGCACTCAATTTCATTCTCCCAATGGCAAGAAAAGGAGTTCAGATCAGAGAGGCAACAAAATCTATACTTATCAAAACAGTTCACGAATTCAGACTGGCGTTCAGAAAATTGGCCAAACTTCTAGTTTGGAAAGGATACTTGGTTGACGAAGATCTACTGTTTTATTTCACTTTTCCTGAGATCGAATGTTATATAAGAAGTCGGAGTCCTGCTCTTCTCCTGAAGTAAGAAATTAAAGGCTTATTTTATATGTCAATTTTCATTTCCTAGTCTTTTCTGAGAGTCATTTCAGTCCTCTTATTGCTGGTTTTTTCTTTCCAGTTTTATAACATGAATAAGTAAAAAACCTTCTAACAAGAAAATTATTATAACTTTAATTCCAACTTTGGGGAGAGGGTGGTGGCTCCCATTCTACTGCTGAGATACCACTTGTGAATAGAGGGGAAACTTCTTCCTTAAAACAATGCTTAACAGCCTTGTTACGGATTTGGAGTTTACCGGGAACTCTGAAACGATGGAGAAAATTGTCCTATTTAAACAAGCGCAAAATCCAGTGTGGAATTTAATAAAAATTTAGGACAAAGGTGTATATTACGAATTATGAAAATTGAACGAGAAAATTCTGGTCAGAACGTAGATTAGATTGTTACAACAGTGGCGACCGTGCTAAGAGTGTTAATTCACTTATGGTAAGTGGAATATAAATTTCGGAAATGTGCATATGGAAAGAGTTATCCGTGGTTTCTATCATAGGCAGCGCAATAGCGCTGCCTAAATAAAGAACGTTGTTGGCATAATGTATTATTCCTATTATTTTTTTTTCTTGGTTTTAGACCTGGGCCCTTTGTATCGAAGGAAGTGTCGTAGAAACTTCGAAAAGGACTCATTCGATTGGAAATTGGAAGGGCTTGTGACCTTTTTAATAGCCGAAAGCGATTGGAAAGCAACTAAGATCCCTTCCACGCCCGTTATTTCCCCAAACACATCCAATAAAAATCTTAAGGTAGCCATAGAAATATCAGGAAAATTGAATTAGAAATTCAAAAAGCTAGTACCCTTTTTAATTGTCAAAAGTGGTTGAACGTTAACCACTTTTATAGATAGTGTTCTTATAGATAGTGTTCTCTTAGAAACCTCAAAAAGGGCACACTCGAATGCAAATTGAAAAGACTAGTGCCCTTTTTAATAGTCAAAAGTAATTGGAGGGCAAATAATCTCCCCCTATCTCCCTCCATTTCCCAATCAAAATTTGAGACAGCTATTTTGTTCAACGTATTTGACAGTTGTGGATGTTAGGTCTGTGGGGATGACAACCCTCCCACAGGCTTCAGGGTAAGGGTTGTAAATTACGCTTTTGGGGGGGGGGGTTATAGGAAGAGTTATCGTAGAAACTTCAAAAAGGGCTCATTTGATTGGAAATTGAAAGAGCTAGTGCCCTGTTTAATAGTAGAAAGTGATTGGAAAGTTCTGAAAATTATGTCTTTGAGGATGACAAACCCCCCAGACCCCTCAGGGAAAGGGTTGTAAGTTATGCCCTGGGGCCATATAAGGTTCTTATAGATAGCGTTGTCGTAGCAACTTTAAAAAGGGCTCATTCAATTGGAAATTGAAATGGATAGTTGACCTTCTTAAAAGTCGAAAGTGATTGGACGGCAACAAACCCCCCTCTCACGCCCACCATTTCCTCAAACACATCCAATCAAAATTTTGAGAAACGCTTTTTGTTCAACGTAGTTGAAAGTTCTTGAAATTATGTCTTTGAGGATGACAACTCCCCCCATCTCCCGCAGGGCAAGGGTTGTAAGTTATGCCCTGGGGCCATATACGGTTTTTACAGACAGCGCTGTCTTAGAAACTTCAAAAAATGATCATTCAATTGGAAATTGAAATGGCTAGTGCCCTTTTTAAAAGTCGAGGGTTTTAAGTTATACCCTGAGGTCATATGAGGCTTTTATAGAAAGGGTTGCTGTAGAAATTTCAAAAATGACTCATTCGATTGGAAACTGAAATGGGTTGTGCCCTTTGTAATAGTAGAAAGTGATTGATGGTCAACTACTCCCCCCCTCCTCTTTTTCGCCCACCATTTCCCCAAACACATCCAATCAAAATTTTGAGATAGCCATTTTTTCAACATAGTTGAAAATTCTGGAAATTAGGTCTTTGAGGATAACCCCCCCCCCACAGCCCTCAGGGTACGGAATGTAAGTTATGCGCTGGGGGCATATAAGGTGTTTATAGAAATCTTGGTTATAGAAACTTCAAAAAGAACTCATTCAGTTGGGAATGGAGAGGGCTAGTGTCCTTGTCATAGGCAGCACGATAACGCTGCCTAAGTAAAGAACGATGTGGGCCCAATGTATTATTTTTTTTCTTCTTTTTTCTCCATAACCGGGCACTTCGTATCGAAGGAGTTGTCGTAGAAACCTCAAAAAGGGCTCATTCGATTGGAAATTGAAGTGGCTTTTTAATAGTCGAAAGTAATTGGAGTGCAACTAGCCCCCCCCCACGCCCATCATTCCCCCAAACACATCCAATCATTCCCCAAGATTTTGAGATAGCCATTTTGTTCAGCGTAGTTGATTTCCAGATAGAAAATATGTTTTCGATGAGGACACTCCCCCACAACCCTCGGGGCAAGGATTTTAAGTTATGCCGTTGGAGCATATAAGGTTTTTATAGAAGGCGTTGTCGTAGAAACTTCAAAAAAGGCTCATTCGATTGAAAATTCAAAGGGCTAGTGTCCAAATTAATAGTCGAAAGTGATTGGAGGGCAGCTAGCCCCCCCACTCCCATCATTCCCCCAAATACATCCAATAAAAATTTTGAGATAGTCAATTTGTTCAGCGTAGTTTATTTCCAAATAAAGAACATATTTTTGAGGAAGACACTCCCCCACAACCCTCGGGGCAAGGGTTTTAAGTTATGCCCTGAGGGCATATAAGAACGATGTTGGCATAGAGTATCATTTATTATTTTTTTGTTTTAGAGCTGGGCGCTTCGTATCGAAGAAGTTGTCGTAGAAACTTCGAAAAGGGCTCATTCATTTGGAAATTGGAGTGGATTAAAACAAAATTTAATTAAAAAACTTTTCCCACAAAATAGTTTTTTCAAAGAAAAGTAAGGTACTCCATTAGACAAATAATGAGCAAAAATAAAATCAGATAATCTACCAAGCGTGAAACTACCACAAATCAGCATCGATAAATAAATGAAACCCAAAACGAGCAGAAGTTACAATAAATAACCGAGTCAAACTCAAAACGAGGAGTAATTAATATGAGTAGGGCTCGAAAGGCCTATGCTTTCTAAAAGCCGGAATATGATTTGTACTTTACTGAAAAAATACAAATGAATGTGCATTGTCTGTTTAATATACATATACTTATATTTAGTGATCAAAATGTTAATATTATTTGATTTACTAAAGTTATAAAAGTAAAAACATTTATATTTTTTTCAGTAAAGTGCAAATTATGTTCTGGCCTTGGGAAGGCATAGGGATTTTAAGCCCAACTTATGTTAATTTCTGCTCGTTTTGAGTTTGACTCGGTTATTTATTGTAATTTCTGTTCCGTTTTGGGTTTTATCTATTTATCGATGCTGATTTGCGGTAGTTTCACGCTTGGTAGATTATTTGATTTTATTTTTGCACATTTTTTGTTTAATGGAATTCTTTACTTTTTTTTGAAAAACATATTTTGTGGAAAAAGTTTTTTTTTAATTAATTAATAGTCAAAAGCGATCGGTGGCGAAAGCCCCCGACGCCCATCATTTCCCCATACACTTCCAATCAACATTTTGATGTAGTCATTTTATTGAACGTATTTGAAGGGTCTGGAAATTATGTCATTGAGCATGACACCCCCCTCCCAAGCCCTATGGGCTAAGGCTGTAAGTTATGCCATGGGGGCATATAAGGTTTTTATAGAAAGCGTTGTTGTAAAAACTTGAAAAGGGCTCATTGGATTGGAAATTGAGAGGGCTATTGCCCTTTTTAATAGTCGAAAGCAATCGGAGGGAGAATCACCCCCCCCCTTCCACGCCCATCATTTCCCCAAAACATTCCCAATCAACATTTTGATATGACCTTTTTGTTCAGCGTAGTTTAAAGGTCTGAAAATTTTATTTTTGAGGATGACAACCCTCCCCCATAGCCCTCATGACATAAGTCGTAAGTTATGCTCTTGGGTCATATAAGGTTTTTATAGAAAGTTTTTTCGTAGAAGCTTCAAAAAGGGCTCATTTGGTTGAAAATTGAGAGAACAAGTGCCTTTCTTGTTTGTCAAAAGTGATCAGAGGGCAAAAGTCCCCCACATCCATCATTTTCCCAAACACTTCCAATCAAAATTTTGAGATAGCCATTTTTTCAACGTAGTTGAAAGTGTCTTTGAGGATGACAACGCACCCACAGCCCTCAGGGCAAGGGTTGTATGTTTTTCCCTTGGGGGATGTACAGTTTTATAGAAAATTTTGTTGTAGAAACTTCAAAAAGACTAATTCGATTGGAAATGGAAAGGGCTATTGCCCTTTTTAATAATCGAAAGTGATTGGAGGGCAAGTAACCCCCTTCTTACGCCCACCATTTCCCCAAACAAATCTGATTAAAATTTTGAGATAGCCATTTTTTTCAACGTTGTTGAAAATTCTAAGAATTATATGTTTGAGTATGACAACCCTCCACAGGCCTCAGGGCAAGGTTTGTAACTTATGTCCTGGGGTCATATAATGCTTTTATAGAGTGTTGTCATAGAAGCTTCAAAAATAGCTCTTGCGATTGGAAATTGAAAGGGTTAGTGCTCTTTTTAATAGTCGAAGGTGATTGGACGGTTTACAGAAGCGTTGTTGTAGAAAATTCAAAAAGGACTCATTCGATTGGAAACTGAAAGAGCTAGTGCCCTTTTTAATAGTCGAAAGTGATTCGAGGGCAACTACCCCCCTCTCATGCCCACCATTTCCTCAAGCTCATCCAAGCAAAATTTTGAGATAGCCATTTTGTTGAACATAGTTGACAGTTTTGGAAATTAGGTCTTTGAGGATAACAACCCCCCACAACTCTTAGGGCAAGGGTTGTATGTTGTGTCCGGGGGGTATATAATGCTTTTAGAAAGAGTGTTGTCGTAGAAGCTTCAAAAATAGCTCTTGCAATTGGGACTTGAAAGGGCTAGTGCTCTTTTTAATAGTCGAAAGTGATTAGAGGGCAACTAACCCCCGCCCCCCGGCGCCCATCATTCCCCCAAACCCCTCCAATCAAAATTTTGAGATAGCCATTTTGTTCAACGAGGTTGATTTCCAGATAGAAAATATGTTATGAGCAGGACACTCTCCCACAACCCTCAGGGCAAGGGTTTTAAGTTATGGCCTGAGGGTATATAAGAAGAATGTTGGCATAAAGTATCATTTATTATTTTTTCTTTTAGAGCAGGGCACTTCGTATCGAAGAAGTCGTAGAAACTTCGAAAAGGGCTCCTTCCTTTGGAAATTGGAGTGGATTAAAAAGAAATGTAGTTAAAAAAAAACTTTTCCCACAAAACAAGTTTTTCAAAGAAAAGTAAGGAACTACATTAAACAAAAAATGAGCAAAAATAAAACCAAATAATCTACCAAGCGTGAAACTACCACAAATCAGCATCGATAAATAAATGAAACCCAAAATGAACAGAAATTACAATAAATAACCGAGTCAAACTCAGAACGAGCAGAAATTAACATAAGTTGGGCTCAAAACGCCTATGCCTTCCAAAGGCCAGAAAATAATTTGCACTACTGAAAAAAATACAAATGAATGTGCATTGTCTGTTTAATACGCATATACTGATATTTAGTAATCAAAATGTTAATATTATTTGATTTATTAAAGTTATAAAAGTAAAAACATTTATATTCTTTTCAGTAAAGTGCAAATTATGTTCTGGCCTTGGGATGGCATAGGGGTTTTTAGCCCAACTTATGTTAATTTCTGCTCTTTTTGAGTTTGACTCGGTTATTTATTGTAATTTCTCTTCCGTTTTGGGTTTTATTTATTTATCGATGCTGATTTGTGGTAGTTTCACGCTTGGTAGATTATTTGATTTTATTTTTGCACATTTTTTGTTTAATGGAGTTCTTTACTTTTCTTTCAAAAACTTATTTTGTGGAAAAAGTTTTTTTAATTAATTAATATTCAAAAGTGATCGGAGGCGAAAGCCCCCCACGCCCATCATTTCCCCATACACTTCCAATCAACATTTTGATGTAGTCATTTCATTGAACGTAGTTAAAGGGTCTGGAAATTATGTCATTGAGCATGACACCCCCCCCTCCAAAGCCCTTAGGGCTAAGGCTGTAATTTATGCCCGGGGGGCATATAAGGATTTTATAGAAAGCGTTGTCGTAAAAGCTTCAAAAAGCGCTCATTAGATTGGAAATTGAGAGGGATATTGCCCTTTTTAATAGTCGAAAGTAATCGGAGGCAAAATCATCCCCCCCACGCCCATCATTTCCCAAAAACATTCCCAATCAACATTTTTATATGACCTTTTTGTTCAGCGTAGTTTAAAGGTCTGAAAATTTTATTTTTGAGGATGACAACCCTCCCCCATAGCCCTCATGACATAAGTCGTAAGTTATGCTCTTGGGTCATATAAGGTTTTATAGAAAGTTTTTTCGTAGAAGCTTCAAAAAAGGCTCATTTAGTTGAAAATTGAGAGAACAAGTGCCTTTCTTGTTTGTTAAAAGTGATCAGAGGGCAAAAGTCCCCCACGCATCCATCATTTTCCCAAACACTTCCAATCAAAATTTGAGACAGCCATTTTGTTCAACGTATTTGAAAGGTCTGAAAATCATGTCTTTGAGGATAACAAATCTCGACAGCCCTCAGGGCCAGGGTTGTAAGTTATGCCCTGAGGGCAAATAAGGTTTTTATAGATAATGTTCTCGAAGAAACTTCAAAAAGGGCTCATTCGATTGCAAATTGAAAGGGCAAGTGCCCTTTTTAATAGTCGAAAGTAATTGGAGGGTAACAGATCCCCCTTTAACGCCCACTATTTCCCCAAACACATCCAATCAAATTTTTGAGACAGCTATTTCGTTCAACGTATTTGAAAGTTGTGGAAATTAGGTCTTGGGGGATGACAACCTGCCCACAGCCCTCAGGGTAAGGGTTGTAAGTTATGTCTTTGGGGCATATGAGGTTTTTATAGAAAGGGCTGTCGTAGAAACTTCAAAAAGCGTACATTCGACTGGAAATTGAAAGGGCTAGTGCCCTTTTTAATAGTAGAAAGTAATTGGAGGGCAACTTTCATGCCCACCCTTTCGCCAAGCACATCCAATAAAATTTTGAGATAGCCATTTTTTTCAACGTAGTTGAAAGTGTCTTTGAGGATGACAACGCACCCACAGCCCTCAGGGCAAGGGTTGTATGTTTTTCCCTTGGGGGATGTAAAGTTTTATAGAAAAAGTGTTGTTGTAGAAACTTCAAAAAGACTAATTCGATTGGAAATTGAAAGGGCTATTGCCCTTTTTAATAATCAAAAGTGATTGGAGGGCAAGTACCCCCCTTCTTACGCCCACCATTTCCCCAAACAAATCTGATTAAAATTTTGAGATAGCCATTTTTTTCAACGTTGTTGAAAATTCTAAGAATTATGTCTTTGAGGATGACAACCCCCCACAGGCCTCAGGGCAAGGTTTGTAACTTATGTCCTGGGGGCATATAATGCTTTTATAGAGTGTTGTCGTAGAAGCTTCAAAAATAGCTCTTGCGATTGGAAATTGAAAGAGCTAGTGCCCTTTTCGATAGTCGAAAGTGATTGGAGAACTTAAATAAGCGTTGTTGTAGAATCTTCAAAAAGGGCTCATTCGATTGGAAACTGAAAGGGCTAGTGCCCTTTTTAATAGTCAAAAGTGATTCGAGGGCAATAACCCCCTTCTCATAGCCACCATTTCCTCAAGCTCATCCAATCAAAATTTTGAGATAGCCATTTTGTTGAACGTAGTTGACAGTTTTGGAAATTAGGTCTTTGAGGATAACAACCCCCCACAACTCTCAGGGCAAGGGTTGTATGTTGTGCCCGGGGGTATATAATGCTTTTAGAGAGAGTGTTGTCGTAGAAGCTTCAAAAATAGCTCTTGCGATTGGGAATTGAAAATGCTAGTGCCCTTTTTAATAGTCGAAAGTAATTGGAGGACAACTAACCCCCCTCTCATGCCCACCATTTCCCCAAACACATCCAATCACAATTTTAAGATAGCCATTTGAAATATCTGAAAATTATGTCTTTGAGGAGGACACTCCCTCCACAGCCATCAGGGAAAGGGTTATAAGTTATGCCCTGGGGGCATATAAGGTATTAATCGGTGACCTGGTGTCACCGATTTTCAAACAGTTCGTGGTGTCACCGATTATCAAACTGTAAGTAAGGAGCGACCCGGCTCAATATTAACCGAAACTCACAGAAACGGAATTTTTATGCTGATTTCAAATACATTAGTTCTATCAAGTTTAGTTTTACCCATCAAAAGCTACACTCTTGAGAAAGTTTGCCTTATTTTCGAAAAAGGGAGAAAACCCCCTCAAAGTCATAGAACCTTAATGAAAATCATACCAGCAGATTCAGTGTATCAGAGAACCCTTCAGTAGAAGTTTCAAGCTCTTATCTTCAAAATGTGGGATTTTTTTTTATCTTTTGCCCGAAGAAAGATAACGGATGCGTATTTGTTTGTTATTTTTTTCTTTTCTCAGGGTTGATCGTATCGACCCAGTGGTCCCATCGACCCAATTCTAGTACCCGTATCGACCCAATTCTAGTACCCATTTTCAGTAATCAAAAAAATGGAGGGCAACTAGGCCCCCTCCTGCGCTCATTTTTTCCAAAAGTCACCAGATGAAAATTTTGAGATATCCATTTTGTTCAGCATGGTCAAAAAATATAATAACTATGTCTTTGAAGATGATTAATTCCCCACAGTCCCTGGGGGAAGGTTGCAAGTTATGAACTTTGCCCAGTGTTTGCATATAGTATTGGTTATTGGGAAGTATACAGACGTTATCAGGGGGATTTTTTCTGGTAGTGGGGCGTGGCTGGGTGGGTTGGGGGTTACATGGAAGGATCTTTCTATTGAGGAAGTTTCCATGGGGGAAGGGACAGAGCTATGAAGTGGGCACCGGATTTCCCAGCATTATTTAAAAAAAACGATCAGAAATTAAATAAAAAAAAAACAACTTTTTCAACTGAAAGTAAGTAGCAACATCAATACTTCAAAACGAACAAAAATTGTTACATATATGATTGGGTCACCGCCTAGTCAGTACCTCGCTCTTTGCGCTACAGTTTTTTTTTAGTACTTTCATAGGAGCTATTTATTCTAATTAACGGTATGTGTTATTAAGTGGTCATTTTTAAAGAATTGGGACAAAGTTTTAACTTTAGCGTAAAGAGCTAGGTATTAACTAGGGGCAAACCCCCTAATATACGGAATAAAAATTACCGAATATAGAAGTTCGTTATGTAAATTAATTCGTAGGTTACTTATATTTATTACTAATTAAAACGTTCTTAAATAAAATTAAACAACTTTCGAGAAAGACATTTGACCAAAAAAAGGTAAATTAATATGCAAATTTCGTTTTGATTATTTATATACGGTGAGCCAAAATCAAAACCGGCATTAATTCAAAAACGTTCAGAAATTAAATAAAAAAACAAGTTTTTTTAACTGAAAGTAAGGAGTGACATTAAAACTTAAAACGAACAGAAATTATTCCGTATATGAAAGGGGCTGTCCCCTCAATACCTCGCTCTTCACTCTAAAGTTTGACTCTGTCTCAAAACTTTATTTTTTAAACAATAAAACACTTTAGCGTAAAGAGCGATGCATTGAGGAGGGAACAGACGCTTTCACATACGGAATAATTTCTGTTCGTTTTAAGTTTTAATGTCGCTCCCTACTTTCAGTTAATAAAACTTGTTTTTTTATTTAATTTGCTTAGGAACGGTTGTCAGTAGTGGGACTCTATAAGCTCAGCCAGAGTCGATCCTATTCTAAATTAAATAAAAAAAAAACAAGTTTTTTAAACTTCAGTTTAGAAAACTTGTTTTTTTTTATTTAATTTCTGATCGTTTTTTAGTTAATGCAGCTTTTATTTTGGCTCACCGTCATTTAATAAGTAAACAAAATTTGCATAAAAATTTTTCTTTTCTTTTGCTAAATGGCTGTCTCTAAATTTGGTTCTGACGTAATTTACAAATTAACTTACGTAACGACATTTTATATTCGTATATTTTTCTTCTGTCAAAAAATACAAAGTTGCAGATTTTGCAGATATGAGCTTGACACCTATGTAATAGGGTTTTTTGATACGCGGAATCTGACGGTGTGATTTTCATTAAACTTCTTTCACTTGTAGGGGATGTTTCCCTCCTTCTTTAAAAAATCAGGTAAATTTTCTCAGTCTCGTAGCCTTTGATGCGTACTACTAAACTTAATAAAATTTACATATTTAGAATCAGAATTATAAGCCCATTCTGTTTGATACATTTATTGACATAAAAAATCCGTTTTTAAAAGTTTCGATTACTATTGAGCCGTATCGCTTGTTTTTTTTTATTGTTTTTTTTATTACGTATATGTTATTACGCATATGAGGGGGCTCTCCCTTTAGTCAATATCACGCTCTTTACGTTAAAAGTTAATTTTTTTTTAATTCACAAACCCCTGAATCACAAAGGCCCTTTAATTAGAATAGATAGCTCTTTTGAAAGCACTAAATAAAACTGTAGCGTAAAGAGCGAGGTATTGACTTGGGGGAGAACCCCCTCATATACGTAATAATTTCTGTTAGTGTTAAGTTCTAATGTTGCTTCTTACTTTCAGTTGAAAAAACTGTTTTTTTAATTTAATTTCTGATTGTTTTTTAAATAATGCTTTGAAATCCGGCGCCCCCTTCATAGAAAAGTCCCTTGCCCCAAAGAAACATCCTCCATGGAACGATTCTCCAGAGTAATCCCCTCCTCCAGCCCCCCCCCCCACCAGAAAAAAAATCCTTCCTGAAAATGTCTGTATACTTCCCAATAACCAATACAATATGTAAACAATGGGCAAAGTTCAAAACTTGCAGCCCTTTCCCTGGGAACTGTGGGGGATTAAGTAATCCTAAAAGACATATTTATTAAATTTTCGACTATACTGAAGAAAATGGCTATCTCAAAATTTTTATTGGGTGACTTTGAGAAAAATATTAGTGTTGGAGGGGGCCTAGTTGCCCTTCATTTATTTTGGTTAATTAAAAAGGACACTAGAACTTTTAATTTCCGTTCCAATGAGCCCTCCTAAGATATTCTAGGACCACTGGGTAAATACGATTACCCCTGGGAAAAAAAACAAAACAAAACAAAAAAAAAACAAATAAACACGCGTCCGTGATCTTTCTTCTGGCAAAAAATGGAAATTTCCACATTTTTGTAGATAGGAGCCTGAATACTCTACAGTAGGGTTCTCTCATACGCTGAATATGATGGTGTAATTTTCATTAAGGTTCTATAACTTTTAGGGGGTCTTTTCTCCTTTTTTTCGAAAATCAGCCAAATTTTCTCAGGCGCGTAACTTTTGATGGGTAAGATTAATTTGATAAAACTTATATTTTTGAAATCAAAATTAAAATCTGATTCTTTTGATGTATCTATTGGTATCAAAATTCCGTTTTTTAGAGTTTCGGTTAACATTGAGCCAGGTCGCTCCTTACTTACAGTTCGTTACCACGAACTGTTTGATTGGTATCTGGAGAAATGTGGGAAGGTAAACCGGATGGGTGTTTGAAAGGACGGGATGCCTGGCCCCCAACCCTCCATTGCTCTTCCTGGCCAAAAGGCAATGAAACGGAAATCAACACCGTCGGTAGGAACTTTGAAGTTGAGTACCGTAATCTTGACATTTTTTCCTTATTTCAGGGCTCAGAAAAGAAGAAAACTACGGACAAAATGGGAAACACTTGTATTTCCAGAAATCTCATTTGGGCTACCCATGCCGGTAAGCTTTAAAGTTGTCATATCCTATGTATCTAAAAAACAGAAGTCCAAAATTTGCCAAGAACAAAAGTTTATATTATTGTGGTATTAGGCAACTAGCTCTTGAAACTTGGATAAACTATAGTTATTTGACTACAAATTCCTTTTATTTTGTTCATCTTTTAAATTTCTTGTTCTCTTTATGCAGTAGGCTTTACTTCCCGTAATTCAAGTACTTCCTTATTTTCACCTAAATAGGTTTGCGTTCACAGCTTAGAATTATAATGTATTTTTAGTATAAAGTCTATCCAGAAGTAATGCTGTGGATACTTTATAATGCTCTGGAAGTTCTCGGTATGTCACTTGCAAAATCTTAAATGAAAATAATGCTAATTAACCTTTCAAAGTCTCATGGAACCAAAAAAACAAAATTACAAAAGTTCTGAGCCTATGCTATTGTCCAGATAGTCAATGAAAGGCTCAAAAAGGACAAAACCCTTGCTTTTTCTTGTATGCACTGAAGGACTTTTGAAAACTACTAAACCTAGGAAATGCTTTGCGCAATCTAGGGATGGGAACACTCCTTTCTTAGAGGGGCGCATCGTAAATGTCAGCACATATACTGAATTCTATGCAAACTTCGTTTATGCTCTTGACATTCCTTTATAAATATTGAAATCACTGTGTTATCATCATAAATAAAAACCAAATACAGTCTCATGGAAATAATTGTGTTACATAGCAACATACTTACGTAAATTATATAAAAGGATGAAGATATACAACAAAATGTATAAATGAGTGGGAAGTATGTAATGGTCCACCACCCTCAACAATTACATTAGAATTTGATTTCATATTGCTGGCGCTAATATACAACACAGCTGATAATTAAGTGTTAGTCAGTTATGACTGACCATTTGGCAAATTAGATTATATGATAAAACAATTGGTTCACCGTATAGAAACATTTTACAAAATATGCTTATTCAGAATTAATGACTATTATTCAGATTATCCGACATCTCATAGTATTGAACTGGGTAACAAATACACATGACTAAGATTAGGTGAGACTAGAACTGTACTGAAAAAATAAAATATTATAAGAATTTTTACTGTAGAAGCATAAAGCACTTGAATATTTTCGATATAAAAATAAAGCCTTCCTATATCTTATGGGTGGATTTTGTATTTTCAGTAAAGTGCAAGTTTTGTTTTTAATTCTTTAAACATAGGAAAATATCTTTTGTCAGTTTATTTGCACCGGTTTTAGAAATAAAGGCAACTAAACAATCAGGGGAAAATATTGTAGATTTACTTACTTGTACTTGTGACGGGAATCAGGCGTTTCCACCTTGCCCATCATGAGAGAATCTTCTATAGGAGGACAACTGTGACAGAGCGTAATGGACAACGGTCTCTGCAAAGGGCCATCTGGACCCTTTCAGGGTACCTGCGAGACTGTGGAACTTGCAGTCAACTCTAATCCCATGAAACATAAATGGATTGTCTTTAGACTAAAGAAAAATAACGTACCCAATCTAACATACCAAAGTCTTTCACATGGAACATAAGCCCTTGATTTAAATATTAGAAATAAGGTGGAAACAAAACATTTCAAAATCTTTAAGAAAAAGATTTATATTAAGCTTGGCACACAGTCATGCACAGCAAATTATGTAAAATTGTAATGCAATTAAATATTGCAAATGCGACTTTGTAAACAGTTAAATGTGATTTAAGCTTTTGAGAAAAGAAAAGGACCATATAATCTAGAGAGTCCGGTGGAACAAAATCTTTTCGAATTAGTTACTGAAACTTTTTTTAAGAAAACAAGGAAACACTGTACCACAATCATTCGACCCTTAACTTCTCTTACATCAACTTTTCTCACTTAGAAAATTGCTTTCAGGAAAAAGATGAAGAAGATAATGTTCTTTACGATTGTGTAGAAAGCCTAAATGCCACCCCAGTGTGTTCTGGAAAAGTAAGAGGTAAAGCACGGGTGGTACTTGATGTGGCCCAAGCTAATCTAATTCAAAAAGGTGACATCCTCATCACTAGGTCTACAGATATTGGATGGAGTCCATATTTTCCACTTTTAGGTGGTGTTGTAACAGAGCTTGGTGGACTTATCTCTCATGGTATTTAATTTAATTTGCTCTTTTTTTGCTTAGTTTAAACAAGTAATTAGCTTTTCATGTGGTTGTGTATGCCTCCTCGTATTTCAATATGTGGAAAAGACCAGGAAGTTTCTGGAATAAATGGTTATTTTTGTGTTTTGCCGTGTGAGTTGTTTCCTATTGGCTTGTGTTTGTTAAGACAAATTCTTTTTTTTATTGCCGGGTATTAATGTTTTTTGTTTTATTGGGTTGCTAAGAGAACTTCCATGTTTTTTTTTCTGGGTTTTATTATGTTTTTATTTTATGGGACCTTATCGTAAGTCTGAGTTGAGGCATCAAGTTTTAGCTGGAGCTGAATATTCTAAGTGTGCAAATGACGTTTCGAATATTCAGTTCCTACCACCGTTGATTCGGCCATACTATCTTATCATATAATCTTGTATTCTTACCAAATAATCCCAAACCTATTTTCTATTATTAATACAAAGTTATTATAACAGTCTTAGGACAAATACAAAAGGCCTCAAAAGAAAGATATCACAGAATACAAAATTTTAACAGTAGCGGAAAGTCATATACACACACAAAATTAAAAAGGTTCTTCATGACTCCGCCTTCGCGCACGTGCAATGATAAATGTTTAGCGCGTTACGACAGGCTTATGGGAAACCCGAATTGAGACAATTGCTGTGATGCAGACGGATTTTGCGTTTCCGTGAGCGTTGATCTCTGCGATTTCTGAAAAAATAAAACTTTTCATTGCTGTTATATATCTATGCCGTGAAAGCTACCAAACGTCTGCGTCTATATCTGGAAAGCCTTGAATTCTTGATAATTGAGTCTGCTAGAACTAATCACAAACATTTTTGTAAATGTGAGAAGGTGATTGTTGAGATACGTCAAACGGAAATTTTTTTACTGAATACGAAAACGGAAGAAAAATTCAAATAGTTCATATAATTTTAATTGTAGAAGAACAAACGTAAAAGTAAAGAACTATCTCCTTAATTTCTTCATACTTTATTGAATATATCTGTTGACGAGGTTTTAATGAACGGTTCACATATTCTATAATATATTTTGTCAGTTTTCACCACAGCTTCTCCCTCTGTTAAATCTTGAGTGGCCCGCTCTTTTTGCAGAAGCTTAAATTGTATGACAACACTTTTTCATAGCTCAGATGCTAGAAGTAAACAAGTACTCAGTATCCTTAAGGAGTTGGGCCTAAATAAGGTACCGGGTAGTGATAGTTTTTTAAATACTATACGGCATGAGCTTTCAATTAACCAGCATTAAACTGCATGACCTTTCAACTGAGCTGTTGTTTTTCTTATACAACTGTTGCCTCTCTTAAAGAATTGGTACCCTGGATAGCCGCTGCCATAGAACCTCTTCACAGGAATAAATCATCAACGAATTTCAAAATTATTGACTCATATGCGGGTCGTTGATCTTGAAAAATAATATAGAAACTTATTGTTGCTAAAAGTCAAGTTGAATTTTGGGGATGAAAGTAGACTAAATAGGAAATTTCTTTTTATCATCAATTCCTGCTCAATATTTAGCTAAGGTATTTTTGCTCAATCATTACTTAAATAAAAGGACTATTGGCATTTAAGCCCAATCACTATTCAAGCAGCTGTACAAATTCTATTTAAAATGGCTTTACAAATTTGATTCATTTAATTTTATTTAAAAAATTAAAATAAAATTCTCTTGTTTTAATTTTTTTTTTTTTTTGAAAATGAGAATGCTGTACTCTTTGTCACGCTAGTAGTATCGAAATTCATATAAGGGCCATGACAAAGTCCCAAGGATGCTATTCTTTTAAGTTTCCCGTGTACCTTGATCCTGATTGAGGGCGCTGAACTCAGGGGAAAGGGTAATTCAAGTTGATAATTACAGTTGTGTCAGACTTAAATAAAAGGACTATTGGCATTTAAGCCCAATCACTATTCAAGCAGCTGTACAAATTCTATTTAAAATGGCTTTACAAATTTGATTCATTTAATTTTATTTAAAAAATTAAAATAAAATTATCTTGTTTTAATTTATTTTTTTTGAAAATGAGAATGCTGTACTCTTTGTCACGCTAGTAGTATCGAAATTCATATAAGGGCCATGACAAAGTCCCAAGGATGCTATTCTTTTAAGTTTCCCGTGTACCTTGATCCTGATTGAGGGCGCTGAACTCAGGGGAAAGGGTAATTCAAGTTGATAATTACAGTTGTGTCAGACCCTCGTAAACATTTCTGCATGATAGTAGAACCTCTTCAATGTTGTTTCTAAGATTCTGATATGATATGATGATATGGTATTTTTGTAATGCAAAGAGCCTTCAGGGGGCACAGTTATTGCCATAATTCCATCAATGTTTATTTTAAAACAAATACTTAGTTCCAAACTAGATTTAAATAAATGAAAATTGTCACTGTGCGCCATTTCCAAACCAAAAAGCTCTCTCAACTTCTTTATTCCCAAAGATTTTTTTGTCACTTAACACAATATCTACCGATTCAGCTGGTTAATTTGAAATTTATGACCCTACTGTATATGATAAGATTATAGACATAAGACCAATATTCGACTGAAAAAAAGTCAAATACTGTTTTTCACGATTATCAGACTTTGGACGTTTATATGCTATTTCCATAGCATCCATAGCGTTTGCGTGATAATTTTAAAGTTTTTTTTTGCATATTTTCTGTCTTCAACTTGATCTAAAAGGAAGTCCAATTGTTTTAGGGAAGTACTCTGAGTGCAAATTTGAACACATGTCAAAGCTTTTTTATATTGGCATAATTTTTGTGGAATAGCTTTTCAATAGTTGTCTAAGCTGTCGGCGCTAGAAAACAAAAGTGATCACGTTTCTTCGTTTATCGTCGATAAACAAAATTTCCCTTCTTAGTAAATGAAGTCTTATCTTGTTCTACATTGTAATAGTTCAAGCATTAGTGTCAACGGTCTAAGTGCTGACCTAAATTTTCCAGCGGGAGGTCCAGCCATTTCAGGGTAAAAGCCTTTGAGAATTTACATTCCTCACAAGGAGTGTTACACCCCCTCCCCACTACGCAGTTCTAATTATCGCTTTACTATAGCTAATTATGTTGTTATGTAGGATGCGTTTTTTCTTGCATTTTTTTTGCTTAGTGTTACTGGTATTTAATCTTATTTGATCCGAACCACTAGACCTCAGAGACAATATGCCAAAAATCTTCGGAAGTCTATCTAATAGACTCTGTCAACAACTAAGCATTCTATGCTGCTCTTTACCTGAACAGTACTTTCTGCATTAGGGCCCCCTCTCAAATCTCCTTGACATATTTAGTTTGTTAAAATTTTCACTACTATTTGTTTTGTTCTTCATATTCTTCTACTTCGTTTTCATTTTTATTACCCCCCTTCCCACCCAAAATAATTTTTCCCGTGCGTCTTTGGCAGAGGAATCTTTTTTTTTTAATCAAATCAAAGATCCAGTTCAATTAGGTGTTCCTGATTATGGCCTGTTATTTTTAGCTATTCATTCTCTTATTTGTCATAGGTGCTGTTGTTGCTCGAGAATATGGGCTTCCATGCATAGTTGGTGCTGCGAAGGCCACCAGTATCTTTAATTCTGGTAAGTTTCTTATATCCTTTCGTCAACGTTGCGTTTACAAACAAAGGACCTTGATGAAGTGGCGTAGTATACTTCTTATATTTCCTTGTCGTCTGAAGAAGCGTAAATCTCGAGATACAAATAGTAAGAAATCACTTTGACAATAAATTTAATTCTGAACCAGTAGTCAATTCTTGGGAATGAACTTCGTTTTTTCTTTCGTCAAAGAATTTCCCTGAATGGAGGAAATTAGCATTTACAAAATTATGCATTGGACGTAACAAACTGTAAGTGAGGAGCAACTCAGCCCAATAGAAACTCTCAGAAGAAAACTTCGAAGAATTGGCTTTTTATTCTAATTTTGAATATATAAAATACATTAAGTTTACTGTTGCCAATCAGAAGCTATCAGCCTCAGGAAATTTGCCTGAATTTTGTAAAGGGGAAAAACCCCTTCAAAAAGTCAAGCAATCCCAATGAAAATCACACCATCAAATTCAGCATACAGGAGAATTCTAATGTAGAGGTTTCAAACTCCTATATACCCAAAAGGGGAAATTGCATTTTTCGCCAAAAGAAAGATTACGGATCCGTGTAATTTTTTTTTTTTGCATTTTTTCTTAGGGGTGATTCTATCGAACCAATGGTCCTAGAAGATCGGGAAAGGGCTCATCCAAACGGAAATTGAAAGTCCTAGTGGCCTTTCCAAGTGACCAAGAAGGTTGGAGGGTAAACGGCCATCCCACGCAAGGGTTGATCAAGAGCAAAATCTTGGGGGGGGGGAGGCATGTAACAAGGGCCCCAAGAATTGAAAAAATTGACAAATTTATTTAAAAAAAGAGTGAAAAGAAGGAATGAGGGTGCCCGAAAAACATCTTGGGAGGGGACCACCCGGGGTCCCCCTCTGGATCCGGCAGTGCTCCCACGCACCTTTTTCCCAAAGACATCAGATAAAAATTTCAAAATAGCCATTTGATTCAAAATAGTTCAAAGGTCCAATAATTTTACCTCTGGGGATGACACAACTCCCTCCTATCTCTGGGGAAATGACTGTAAATTCTGCAATGTGCGCATTGTTAATATATAGTATTTGCTATTGGAAAATGTACGGGGACTTTGGGGGGGGAGGTCCGCAGGAGGGAGAAGTTTACAAGGGGATAATCTTCTGTAGGAATAAAATTTTCCAAAAGAAACTCTCCAGGGAAAATTTTACGCGGGGAAAGGGGATAGTCTGGCTTGATTTGGAAAATGGTCAGAAATTAAACCAAAAATCAGTTTTTTCAACTTAAAGTAATGTGGAACATAAAACTTAAAACAAATAGAAATTATTCCCCATATGGGGGAACTGCCCCTTTCCTAACCCTACTCTTTACGCAAAAGTTTGTCACAATTCCTTGAGGAAGACTGCTGAAACACAATTGTTCATTTCTTTTTTAAGGAACTTTAAGACTTTAAGGTAAAGAGTGACGGTTGAGGAAGGGGCAGCCACTCTCATGCATGGAATAAATTCTGTTCGTATTAATTTTTAATATTGATCTTTACTTTCATTTTACTTTTGAATTGTTATTTTTTGTTTATCATAGACAGCGCGCTAGTGCTGCCTAAGTAAAGAACGATGTGGGCACAATGTGTTTTTTTTTTCTTCAGTCAGGCACTTTGTATCGAAGGAGTTATTGTAGGAACTTCGAAAAGAGCTCATTCGATTGGAAATTGGAGTGACTAGTGCCATTTTTAATAGTCGAAAGTAGTACAGTCAATATAAGGTTTGACCGCAAACAAATTGCAACAGAAATGATTTTTACACCATCTTGTAGAGAAAAAAACTGTACAACATATCTAAAGTTGAGAAACCTAGCGGGGTGCAAAATTAGTGTTTTTTAGCGTTTTGTGTTTTATTTTTCGTTTTTAAGCCTAAATTTTCGATTTTCTCAAGGCTTAGAGTTTACTTCATGGGAAATACATTTATGATGTATTTTTATGTGCTGAGCTCGAATATTACATCAGATTTAAGATACGGTGGACCAAAAGTGTTTCACATTCATCACCATTCACGAAGTTCGCGATTCTATTATAACATAGTCGTTTGACCACATTTCTTGAGTAGTTTTATGCGATGAACTCGAATATCACTTCAGATCAAGGATATATTCAACCGACAGTGTTTCACATTCATCACCAAAAGGTTTTTCAAAATAATCAATCATCTCTTAATGTATTAACTGACTAAAATCACAGGTAACAAAAATCACATTGGTAAAAGGCAGGCAACTTTTCAAATGACTTGCGACATTAATCACTGGCACTGTAGTTTGAAACTTCGTCGTCGAGATCGTCGATGAGATCTTCTGGTTTTGGATAATTATCACATTCTGTCCCTGACAAGTTTTGCACGCGAGAGTGCAAGACATGCCGTTTCTGACACAAGTGCACCTAGCAGAGATGCAGTTTGAACGGCAGGAACACTTAACAATCTTAAGAAGTTGGGGAGGTGCTGGGGGTAGGTCCGTCCTCACAGGGTATAATGTACCATTTCGGTCCTTCCAGCCCCACTCTTGAGGGTCCAATCCTAGATTACGGTCGTCATTACAGGCGTGTACCTGAAAGTAAACTCTATAGCTGTGAAATGCTGCAGAGTTGGATGTGGGAAGTAGCTGCTCTGGGTGAACAAAAGCTGTTGCTGTGACGAGCTTTCTTTCGAAGAGCTGCTTTCGAAGCTCGTTCAGATTTCCCCCTTCTTTCCACCATATATTATAAGAAGTGCGTCTTCTCCGGCTTCCTTGACTTCGATTTTTGTTGCTGCCTTCTTCATAAAGACCTTGGCAGATGCTCGAAAACTTTCGTCTTCTATCACTTTTTTCAGGGTAAGACCTTTTCCGATGTTATGGACACGTGATGTAGAATCACACCCAAGGAATGCATGGGCAAAGAGGATCAGACCACATACTTCTTGGCCTAATCTTTTTTTTCATTTCATGAATATCCCAGCACCTTCGCTCTTTATTTTTCTTTGGCTCTGGGGCAAAGTACACCTTGTTAGTGGAGACATCACAGTGGTAGCAGAGAAGGACCAGAAGATCCGTATCTTCTCCAATAACGGCAGTTACCTTCTGTTTAGCTGATTCGATAGCAGCTTTTACAATAGGCACGTCTGCATCGCTTGGACTAAAAATAGCCTTTTTGCCGGAGATGAACTGCAAGCGCACTAATGAATCTTGACTTGTTTTTCTTGTTCCCGAGAAATTCTTCTTTCTTAACTTTCAGACGCATGTCATTCGTGAAGAAAACCTCGCGACCAACCGTTCGATTACGATACGATTGGGCCATATCTTTGATGGAAGGTCCACTATCATACCCATCGAAAACTACAGTTGCGCCAGGGTACTTCCACGAAATATACAGAGAGTAGCTCTGTATGACACACGCATACGTGTCATTTTTTATCCATGGGACTCGGTGCAATAGAGATACGCCGTCAAGTACGTAGTGTGTCCCGTCGTTCAGAACACACGGAATTTCTTAGAGTTCGCATGCAAGTGCAATGGCCTTGGCGAATTCGGCCTTGTTCGGCACTCTCGGCATAAATGAGCTGTCAAACAGAGCAGCGGGATACGAAAGAAGTTCATACCGGAAGCACTCTGATTCAGGAAGTCTTGTCCTTTTGGCTAACGCAATGAAGCGTTGGAATAGCAAAGCTGGATCCAGTCGCTTGCTATCTCCTCCAGCTGTTTGCTTTGTTGTTATCTGGACTGCCTGTTCCTTTCTTCGGAGAACAAAATCCTTCGCCACTTTTCCAGTCATAGCATCAAGGATTTTTAGCCCGACAGCCTTCGCACAGTCAACGTTTGCAGATTCATATGCAGTCAAAGCGGTAGCAATGCTTCTAGGAGGTTAAGAGCAGATCTTCCATTAGGAGGTTAAAAGAAGA
The DNA here is from genome assembly GCF_049724085.1 of Artemia sp. Qi Xiang Cuo. Lineage (NCBI taxonomy): Eukaryota > Metazoa > Arthropoda > Branchiopoda > Anostraca > Artemiidae > Artemia > Artemia sp. Qi Xiang Cuo. The sequence goes on from NC_142806.1 coordinate 40,118,100, forward strand.
GCAGGTTGGGCGTGCTAAAACCCACAGCGACCTCTGGGTTTCGGTCATGCCCGTACCCCTAGTCAGTCCGCCTGCTGTTTTCAACGAGCGCATAAGCTCTTTTTCAATAACTAGATCCGTCGATAAGCGAGCCCAGTAGCGATCAGATCGTCTGACGACGTGCATTCCTTGTTGGAATGAACTATGAACAGTAGGATGGGTTTTTTCAAGCTTCACCATCTTCTGAAGGTATATTTGGCATGATTTGGCATAGTTGTTGCGACCACAGGCCGCAAGAAAAGGTAGCATTTCAGACACAGACTTTAGGTGTAAGTCCCTAAGACCCATCCGCTCAGCTTTGATGAAAGAACGAAGTATCCCAACCATATTCATAAGCCGAAACCACAGCTTTGAAGTTCTGTGCTGAGATAGATCAAGTATCTTCTGGTCGACGAAACCTTTGATCCGCTTGAGTGCAGGATTTTCTTCAACCTCCGTCATTGTTGCCTCTCCATTCATTAGCTTACTGTATAGTGTTTTAAGGTCTGCAACTTCTTTGGTGCCTAACTTTGTTTCAGGTTCTGAACAGGGATCATCGTCAAGTAACTCGGAGAGCAGCACGGCATGTAGAGCACTATCAACTAGCAAGAGACCTCAAACAGCTCGTGAAATAGCCTTTCCACTTAGGAGATGGGGAACAGTGTTTAAACACGTACGCAGTTAAGAGGACCCAAAATGGCGTAAAAAAATAATAGGAAAATTACCATTTATTACTTAAAGAAGGAAAATAATGAAGGGGCCCAAAGAAATGAATCTGGGAGCGACATTTATCTGACAAAACTGGGACCAAGGGTTCCAACACCGACCTTAGCGAAATACGCTACGAAATTTTCCGCTAGATGGCCGTATATGCTGTTAAACCTTAATGACGACAATCTTAGAATGTACGGAACTTTCCAAAAATATAGTATTCAGTCGATAGGGCGACATTATTCCTGACTTCATTCGCCCCAAAGGACGAAAAAAGGTAAATATGGCCACGAAATATGAATTTCTTGTTTGGTGATAAATGTGAAACACTAACGGTGGGACATAACTTGAATCTGATGTGATATTCAAATTCAGCACACAAAACTACTTCAGAAACATGTCTCCCATGAAGTAAATGCTAAGCTCTAGGATAACGAAAAATTTCCGCTAAAAACAACAAAAAACAAACGGAAAACGCTTAAAAACACTTATTTTGCACCCCGCTGGGCTTTTCAACTTGTGATATGTTGTACAGTTTGTTTTTTTCTCTACAAGATGGTGTAAAAATCATTTCTGTTGCAATTTTTTTGCGGTCGAGTCCTATTTGACGCTAGATTGACTGTACTAAAGTGATTGGAGGGTGTAAACTTTCTGTGTTTACTTCTCTGTGAATTATCTACTTCTCTGTACAGTGACACTTCTTCTCTTTGGGGCCTTATGGTAGCGTTGGCCTATTATCTGGGTTCTACCGGTGGAGGATGTCTAGAATCTCTAACCATCACCTAGTTTATGTTTAGTGCATAAAATGTTTATTTATACATATAATGCAGTGAATGTACATATGGCGAGGACAGATACAGAATTCGAACTGACTCAAATAATCTAAATTGGTAACTTATGTTCAGCACAATATGCAGATACACATCCGGGCATTTGACAGAACTGTTCCACCTTAATCTATCAACTTCCAGGAATTACATTTTCTATCATGAGCCAGTTTTATTGCCGAATCTACTAGGACACTTGGCAAGACTATTTTAGCTGTTCTAGGGATCCTTTTGTCCTTGCCAACGCCTCCTAGCAGATAACAATAAAGAACACCTTCCTTCAGAAATAGGCCGTCAAAAATTTTCAACAGCCAAGACACAAAATTGTTATCTGTCATTCCCCCTGGCACGGAACTCTTTTCCGCCCTGTCGACTTCTGGCACGGAACTCTTTTCCGCCCTGTCGACTATTTTTCTCTCTGGCACGGAACTCTTTTCCGCCCTGTCAACGTCTGGCACGGAACTCTTTTCCGCCCTGTCAACTTCTGGCACGGAACTCTTTTCCGCCCTTTCGACTATTTTTCTCTCTGGCACGGAACTCTTTTCCGCCCTGTCGACTTCTGGCACGCTCTTTTTCGCCCTGTCGACTATTTTTCATGGTACGAAACCTGCAGGGTTTTCGAGGTTCGGTGATCCACCGCCTACCTCTCTCTTCGCCCATGGGAGCTCAGACCTTCCTTTCCCAGGATCCTCTGAACCCGTTAACCGCTCAGACCTTCCTTTCCCAGGATCCTCTGAACCCGTTAACCGCTGGTCCGTTGGTCGACCGTCGTCCGCCCCTTCACCAGCTTCCTCTCTCTCGACACAACGCCTCATTACGTTGGTTCCTAATAAATTCTCAGTTATCTGGTCCCTCGGTCAACCATAGTTCGCCCCTTCACCAGCCTCATCTCTCTCGACACAACGCCTCATTACGTCGGTTCCTAATAATAAATTTTTCGTCTCTCTTGATAATACACCTTTCTAGATCAGTGCCTTATAAAAAATTGTCAGTTTCTCGTCATAATTTTTTTTTGTCCTAAAATTTCTGCTTATATTCCTAATATGAACACTACATCCTGCACTAAAAAAAATCTACCTATCCCGCTGGTCACGTTTTACGTCAGGCCAGTTCTGACGGAGTTCTTTATTCTGTCCTGTCCAACAAAATTCAGTATCTACGGTTGCTGAAAAAATTCCTGCTTTTCTTCACCAATTGAATTTTCAATAGCTTCAAAACGTTGCGCTATCTTATACGGTTCACAGAGGGAATTATAATCATCCCGGTGTTCTAATAAATATCTCTTAATATTTAGTCTCGAGCCTTCAATAAAACAATCCAGGTCTATACAATCAGAAAAACCTCGTAATCCGCCATACCAAGATCGATATGATTTTCTGGCAATCTCCACCCTCTTATAAAACGACTGATAAACTGTTTCAATGGATGATTACCTTCATTCAGCTAAATCTTTGAATTTCTTTTCAGCTGTCTTCCCTGTTCAATATGGCTGCGTCATTTCCTTTTCAAGTTCCTCTAAATTTATAATATTGGAGGAATCTCTATCCTCAAAAAAATTAAGTAATGACCCTGTTACTCTAAGCGGTACTGCATCTATTACCTGCGAGTCTGATCAGCCTAGCAATAATTTTACCCTTCTCAATTGGCTAAAAAAAGGTCTTATAAGTTTTGCATTTTCAAGAACTGGAATATTTCGCAGGGGATCCATTACTGACCCAATTACTCTTTGATTCAAATTCTCCTTGTTGCTCTTATCTTCAATAGGTTTATCTGTTATATCATCCTCAGAATTATCCTCCATATTTACGCTCTTTCTTACCGTGGCATTTTCTTTGGCCATTAAATTACCCACAGTAGTCAAAAATTTTACGATTAAAGTGGGATTATAATCCCGACTTGAAGAATCAAAATTCAAAGGGATATTTAAAGCTTTACTTCTTATTTCTTTGAAGAAGGATGAAGCAATATTTTTTTCAAATTCAGGATCTCAAGGATCTAAAATTGGAATTGCGCTCATTTTAAACGAGAGAAAAAAAAATATTAGTAAAACAAATTAATTAAGTCAACGCTGTAAAAACAAGAAAAAATCGTTATTCAACACTCCTAACGGATTTCCTACTCGCGTGCGAACTTAAAATGCATGACTTACTTTCGTAAATTGTCCTTCGACGTTCTTCACTTTCTTTCAAAAACTGTAATCTGGAGCGGGAACCTTAAATTGGAGTGGGAACCTGGAACCTGGAACTGAAGCTAAAACCTTGAACTGAACTGGAACCTGGAACTGAAGCTGGAACGACGACACTGTAGGTGACGGGCCTCAAAAGAATATGTTAACTGCAATCCCTCCGCTGCCACCACTTTGTAAACTTTCTGTGTTTACTTCTCTGTGAATTATCTACTTCTCTGTACAGTGAAACTTCTTCTCTTTGGGGCCTTATGGTAGCGTTGACCTGTTATCTGGGTTCTACCGGTGGAGGATGTTTAGAATCTCTAACCATCACATAGTTTATGTTTAGCACATAAAATGTTTATTTATACATATAATACAGTGAATATATATGGCGAGGACAGATACAGAATTCGAACTGACTCAAATAATCTAAATTGGTAACTTATATTCAGCACAATATGCAGATACACATCCGGACTTTTGACAGAACTGTTCCACCTTAATCTGTCAACTTCCATGAATTACAGCAAATATTCAGAATTAATTTAGTTATCAAGGAAATGGGATTTTAACTAGGAAATGAACCTTTTGACATATACTTAAAATTTTAATTATTGGTTTTAACCAAGAAAAACCTACTTCCAAAGTTTACAAGGGTAACTAGCCCTCCCCACGCCCATCATTCCCCAAAACACATCCAATATAAATTTTGAGATAGCTATTTTGTTCAGCGTAGTTGATTTCCAGATAGAAAATATATTTTGGAGGAGGACACTCCCCCAAAACCCTCGGGGTAAGGGTTTTAAGTTATGCCCTGAGGGCATATAAGAACGATGATAATTAGATAATTAGGTTATGGTTAGTGATATTTCTGATCAATTCCCTGCTATTTCACGATATAGGACTGCTAATCGATCGCAGCATAAAGCTTCGCCATCTAATCTCCCATTTTTCCGTTTTGGTGTCAGTGAGATCAGTCTACTTAAATCTCGTTTGACTGATCAGCCATGGGATAGTTTGGATTCTGAATCGGATTTTAACCGCTCTTTTGATTTCTTTTATGATTTAGTAAAAGAAGGTATCCTAGAAGTTTGCCACCAGAATCCAACGCCTCATACCTCGAAAAGGATAGTACTGCTGAATCCGTCGATGACTCCAGGTCTCCGTAAAAGCTGGAAAAGGAAAAATTATCTGTGGAAGCTATACAAAGCTTCGTCATCTGCTTCTCATCATCAGCGGTTCAAGGCCTATAGGAGTATATTTAATTCTCTGTGTCGGAAGGCCAAGTCTCAGTATTATCACAGGAAATTTTCTGAGTTTGGAAAGGATGTTGGGAAGACATGGAAAATTATTAATTCTGTACTTTGACCTACTCCCCCTCCGCCTTCAGTTCCAAAAACGCTGATAGTCGATGGTAAAATTGTCTAAGGAGAAGAAAATGTTCAGCTAGAGCTTACGCCTTATTTTGCTCATATAGGAAAGACGACTGCTTCCTCTATGAGCTCTACAACTCCTTGTTGCAATTTCAGAGCCTATCTTGGACCCCCATGTTTAAAGTCAATGGTCTTGAACCCTGTTTCTGAGTTTGAGGTAGCTCGGATCGTATATGCACTTAAAGGTTCATCGTCTTCAGGGCCAGAAAGAATTCCTACAAGTGTTATCCGTGCCGTTCTGCCTGCTATTCTGTCACCATTGACTAAGCTTGTCAATCTGTCTTTCGAGAAAGGAATTTTCCCTGAATCACTCAAGTGAGCTAAGGTTATAGTGCTGTATAAAGGTGGTTCCCAGAGTGGTCCTGCTAATTATAGGCCAATTTCTCTCCTATCTCTTTTCAGCAAAATTTTTGAGAAGGGTATGCTATCCAGGCGTCTTATCGTTTTCTGGATGCAAAAAAATTATGCATGATTTCCAGTTTGGATTCCGAGCGAATCACTCTACAGACCATGCTTGAACATCTCTCTTTAATTTCATTCATTCGGCAATAGATTCTGGTCATATCCTGGCAGCTTTAATTTTGGATGTTCGTAAAACTTTTGATTCCTTGACTCGTCGGATTCTCTTTGGAAACTATCGCATATTTGTATAAGATCAAATGCTTTTTCTTGGTTTGAATCATATCTTTCTGGTAGGCTTACTTCAATTGATCCGCTTTTCCGGAGCCCTTCTGAAGTAGAATATGGCGTCCCCCAGGGATCTGTTATTGGCCCAATTTTATTCCTGATTTAAGTCAATGATTTGATTTCAGCAGTCAAGAACACCAGTCCTCTAGTATGCTGCAATCTGTGTCACCCGGATGTTTCTTCGTGTCCCAATGCTACTTCCAATGAAGATTGCCTCGTTGTTTTTGCTGACGACAGTATTTTTGGGACTCTAGGGACGACGGACTGTGATATCAGGTCTAACCTGGTGGCAATATTCGAGAGAGTCGTTTCATGGTTTGATGCGAATTACTTGGCCTTGAATGTTGCCAAGTCACATTTTCTTATTTTGTCTCGAATTGGTGTAGATTTCCACCAACTGACACAGCTTCAGGTGTCACAAGGCTCCTTGTGTAGACCAAAGAATCGGTTGGTCTGGTTTCTTGGTATCCTGCTTGATGAGAACCTTCCGTTTAGACACCATATAGCCACGATTAGAGTTAAGGTCTCACGGAGTTTGGGTGTCATTTGAAAACTCAAGCACACCTTTCCTGGATATATTCTAAAGCTTCTTTTTTTCTGCCTTGTCCAGTCGTATGTCTCGTATTGCCCCATAGTATTGATGTCTACTTTTCCTTCTACACTGCAGTCGCTTTATGTCAATTGAAAAAAATCATCGCATCTGGTTATTGACACCAATCGTTCTTACCCAAGACTGCGTCTAAATATAAAGGCTGTCTAAAATCTTTATTGTTGTTCTTTTATTTTTCATCAGCTTCATGGTAATTTTCCAAAATCTCTTCAAACAACTCCTCAGTTTATTTCTGATTCAGCTCCATATAACCTTCGTTCGTCACATAATATCTGCATTCCTCCAACTCCCACTGTGCGGTCAGATTTCAATCCCCTCATCGCTTGTCATCAGGTTTGGAACTCCCTGCCTTCTTCAGTACAGAAATGCCACTCGTTTGGCACTTTCAAGAGGATTCTTAAGGACTATTTAGTTAAGAATCAAACAGAGTAATTTTTTTTCATTTTTTTTGGATTTGATGTCCCCTGAGTGTTTAGTTTTGTTATATAATGGTCTACTAGGAGCTATGACTCCAAGATTTCAGGTATGGTTTCTTTTTAATTGTATACGTTGTTTGCAAATTGATATCTTTTTTAGGGTTGTTTGGATATATTTATTTTTTTTCTCATTCCCCCTTGTATCCCTGGCCATGGAGCCTTTCGAGGGGGATTAGGAGTGTTGTGATAGGATTGTGTATGTATTGTGGAATAAAAACTCTGAAAAAACTTTCTGATGTTGGCACTATGTACTACGAATTAATTTTTTCCTTTAGAGCAGGGCACTTCGTATAGAGGGGGTCGTCATAGAAACTTCAAAAGGGACTCATTCGATTGAAAATTTAGAGTTTTAGTGCCCTTTTTAATAGTCGAAATTGATTTGAGGGTAACTACCCCTTCCCCCACACTCATCATTCCCCCAAACACATCCAATCAAAATTTTGAGATAGCCAATTTGTTCAGCGTAGTTGATTTCCCGATAGAAAATATGTTTTTGAGGAGGACACTCCCCAAAACCCTCAGCGTAGAGGTTTTAAGCAATGCCCTGGGGCCATACAAGGTTTTATAGAAGGCGTTGTCATAGAAAGTTCAAAACAGGTTCATTCGATTGGAAATTCGAAGGGCTAGTACCCTATTTAATAGTCAAAAGTGATTTGAGGGCAACTAGCCCCCCCCCATCCTTCTCCCAAACACATCCAATCAAAATTGTTAGATAACCATTTCGTTCATCGTAGTTGATTTCCATACAGAAAATATGTTTTTAGGACATTCCACCTCAACCCTCAGGGCAAGGCTGTTAAGCTATGCCCTGGGGGCATATAAGGTTTTTATAGAAGGCGTTGTCATAAAAACTTCAAATCAGGCTCATTCTATTGGAAATTCGAAGGGCTTGTATCTTTTTAATAGTCGAAAGTGATCAGAGGGCAACTAGCCCCCCCCCACGCCCATCGTTCCCCCAAACGCAATCACTAAAAATTGTGACATGGCCATTTTGTTCAGAATAATTGATTTACAAATATCAAATTTTTTTTTGAGGAGAACACTCCCCCACAATCCTCAGGGCACGGGAGGTAAGTTTTGCCCTGTGTGCATATAAGGTTTTTATAGAAGGTGTTGTCGTAGAAACTTCAAAACAGGCACATTCGATTGGAAATTCAAAGGGCTAGTACACTTTTTAATAGTCGAAAGTGATTGGAGGGCAACTAGCCCCCCCCTACGCCCATCATTCAATCAAAATAGTGAGATAGCCATTTTTTTCCGCGTAGTTGATTTTCAGATAGAAAATATATTTTTGAGGAGGACACTCTCCCACAACCCCCAGGGCAAGGATTGTAAGTTATGCCTTGGGTGTATATAAGGTTTTTATGGAAATCCTTGTCGTAAAAACTTGAAAAAGGGCTCATTCGATCTGAAAGTCAAAGGGATACTACCCTTTTTAATAGTCAAAAGTGATTTGAGGGCAACTAAACCCCCTCTCACGCCCACCTTTGCCCCAAACACATCCAATCAAAATTTTTAGAGAGCCATTTTATTCAACGTAGTTGAAAGTTTTGGAAGTTAGGTCTTTAAGGATGACAACCCCTCCCCCACAGCCCTCAGGGCAAGGGTTGTAAGTTATGCCATGGGCCATATAAAGTTTTTATTGAAAGTGTGTCGTAGAAACTTCAAAAGAGCTCATTCAATTGGAAATTGAAAGGGCTAGTGCCTTTTTTTAGAGTTTAAAGTGATTGGATAGCGACTATCGCCCCTCTCACGCCCACCATTTTCCAAAAGACATCCAATAAAAATTTTGAGATATCCATTTTGTTGAACGTAGATCAACGTTCTGGAAATTAGATCTTTTAGGATGATAACCCCCTCAGAGCCCTCACTGCAAGGGTTGTAAGTTATGCCTTGGGGGCATATAAGGTTTATTTAGAAAGTTGCTGTATAAATCATAGGCAGCAGGATCGCGCTGCCTAAGTAAAGAACGGGGACACTCGAGAACGAGACAAGAAACGTGGACTAAGTAAAGAGGAGGACACTCCCCCACAACCCTCTGGGCAAGGGTTTTAAGTTGTGCCCGGGGGTATATAAGAACGATGTTGGCACAATGTATTATTTATTAATTTTTTCCTTTAGAGCAGGGCACTTGGTATCGAACAAGTCGTCGTAGAAACTTCAAAAAGTGCTCATTCAGCTGGAAATTAAAGTGGCTTGTGCCCTTTTTAATATTCGAAAGTGATTGGAAGGCGACTAACACCCCTCTCACGCCCACCATTTCCGTAAACACATCCAATCAAAATATTGAGACAGCCACGTTGTTTAATGTAATTCAACGTTCTGGTAATTCGGTTTTAGAAGATGACAACCACCCTAACGGACCTTAGGGTAAGGGTACTAATTTATGGCCTGGGGGCATATAAGGTGTTTATAGAAAGCGTTGTCATTTCCAAAAGGGCTCATTCGATTGGAAATCGAAAGGCCCAGTGCCCTTTTTAATAGTAGAAAGTGATTGGAAGGCTTTACATTTTTATAGTAAAGATCGAAGTGGGTATAATGTATTATTTTTGTTGTTGTTGTTTAGACCAGGGCACTTCGTATCGAAGGAGTTGTCGTAGGAACTTCAAAAAGGGCTCATTCGATTGAAAATAGAAAGGGCTGATGCCCTTTCTAATAGTCAAAAGTGATTGGAGGGCAACTAATCCCCCTCCCACACCCACCCTCCCACGCCCACCCTCCCACGCCAACCCTCCCATTTCTGCTCTTAAAATGTAACCAAATCAAAATAGCGTAAGTGTATCCAAGGTATCAAAGAAAGTAAACAGATTTTTTTTGCGAATGGTATCAAGTTTTCCATTTCAGGTCAACTAGAAGAGGTATGAAACTAAATTAAACAGTACTATTTGGGTCCAGATTTTTAAAAGGATGTATGTTGTTAAAAATTATTGAAAATTTTTCTCCAGTATACAAATAGCAGGCCAAACTATAAAGTCTTAAAAAACGAAAAGATTTAAAGTATTATTTTCCTTTTCCCTGAAAAGACTACGTCAATATACAACGAACAGAAATTAATTTAGAAAACTTTTTCCACAACATAAGTTTTTCAAAGAAAAGTAAAGAACTCCATTTAACAAAAAATGAGCAAAAATAAAATCAAATAATCTACCAAGCGTGAAACTACCACAAATCAGCATCGATAAATAAATGAAACCCAAAACGAACAGAAATTACAATAAGTAACAGAGTTAAACTCAAAACGAGCAGAAATTAACATAAGCTGGGCGTAAAACCATGGGCATAGGCAGCATCTTGCGTATAGGGGGGCAGCCGCTTCTGTGATGGAGGGGGGAGGGATCTTACTAATACCTCCCGAGGTCCTTTGAATATAGGTCTTTGGAAACTAGTTATTATATATTTCACTAAAACTCGGCCTTTAACATTTTCCATGTTCTACTTTTCCTGTAACAGTATAACATAAGAGACCCACTATCCTATTTCCTATTTCCAGAAAACATAAGCACCACAAAAGCGATTTGACACAAATCACATTATGGTTAGATAACAGCTTCTTCTAAGAATTCAATTCAAACGTTTACAGTTGGGCAAAATTAAATATCAAAATTGGTATAGGGGAGACCGGCCGACGTTTAGTCAAAGCAAACAGTTTCAATATAAAAACCTATGGGGCTTCTGATGCATTATAAACGCTCTGAAAGATGGCAGTGTATGTTTTTAAAATGTCTGACCTTAATTAATAGTTTTACCAAAAATATCAGATTGGATCAGGTTTTATGGTGATTAACTCTGGAATTTCGTTCAATTTTGTCTGAAAGCCTACGCCTAATTACGAATACTAGAAAACTCGCGTTGTAAACTCACACTTTATTCTCTTATTATTTGCCTGTTTTTGGCAGCTTCCGAGACGTGCCATCTTCACCAGTTTGCTGTTAGTATTTTTTCATCCCGTGGGATAGTGAACTCCCATGTTCGGCCACAATACCAAGGGTAAATTTAGCATGCCGTACCAAGTTGTCCAAAAGTGGGTGTTGCTTGTAAAAGCTGTGTAAACAGCACATTTAAAGGTTGAAGGAAAGCTTAAAACCCAAAACTGTGTTATTTCTGGTGTTGTTTAATCCTGTCAGAATAGTAGGTGAACTGAAGTTCTATTTTTTCCTGTTAAATTTCATTCAAAATAAAATGATTAAAAGTAAAACAGAAGAGAAAAGAAAGAAAGGTGGCTTTGGTCCAGAAGAAAATAAAATAGCAGTTTTTTCTGTCTTATTCTACAAGAAGTCAGTTGGATTCTCTGGAAGAACCATGGGTGTCCCTTGTGGAACGCTGCAAGACTACATAGAAAAAAAGTTGAGAAGCTCAATATCCCTCAAAAAAGTCTGGACCTGAATTTCTTTACACCCTATTACAACACATGATAAATATTTACAGAGGAACAAGAAAAAATACTAAAAACTTACTTGAAAACGATAGCTGATATGCTTTCGACTGTATTCCTTTAGATAACAGAACTGCAAAGGCAGTGGAGACAGTGGAGGAATTACAGGTAAAGATTGGTACCGTGGTTTTATGGATTGCCTTAAAACTCTATCTGTAAGAACGCCAAAGAGCACAAGCCTATGACGGACAACTGCTTTCAAGTGTCATAGTGTAGGAGCTCTCTTTAACAACCTGGGTTGAGGCCTATATAAAAACATGTTCAGACCACAAGACATTTGAAGTTTTAACGAATCAGGTCTGAAAAAATTCACAAGCCTGGTAAAATCATTGCACAGCGAGGCCAGAAGTAAGTAGGGAAGGTCACGTCAGCAGAAAGAGGTCAGTTGACCACGATTTGTGCTGATGTTAATGTGTTGGGAACACAGTCCCTCCTCTACTTATTTCCCCACAAAAACAGTGTCCGGAAATTTTACTCAGGGGAGCTTTACCAGGAACCGTCAAGATCAGCTCAGAAAATACTTCTGGCTGGATGACTGCCTCTCATTCTTTGCTTTACTTGCAGCATTTTATCAATCAAGTCAAACCCAAAAAATCAACTCAGTGCTCATTGACACCCCCATGAAAGAATGCATTACTGCTAGGATAAAAGCTGTATCTGCCAAAAAGCCCTAGTCCTGGAACGGAAGAAAGTCAGACAAGTGAAAAGACTAAAAAGCAAAAGGCGATGCTCTCGCAACAAGAGTTACAGTTAGAGTGACAATTCTGACGTCGATGAACCTGTATACAACAACTCTTCAGACCCCAGCATAGACACTGGAGACAAACCCCCTACCAGCAACTTCTAATTTGACACTGAGAAAGTCAAGGCTTGTGATTACATTCTGATTGAGCCGAAGAGCAAGAAAGGGAATTCTGTTCACAATATTATTATTATCAAAAAATAGCAATTTAAGAACATAAGGTCCACTTTTGGAAGGAGACTGGAGCAAGAGACTTTGCGCTAACTGAAAAGATGGATAGTGTCTTAAAGACAGAAGTTGAAATAAAACTGCCACCACTGAAAGGTAGAACACCAAGATTAGCGGATCGGCTTACTTTTGGTGTTGATTAGTCAAAGTATAATTTGAAATTGATACTCTTTAGTTTTTTTTAAACCTCAATGAAATTCATTTTGTAGTTTTTTATGCTGACCATATCCTTTCTTAATTTTATAGCCGAAAAACAAGCTTTAATGTTCCCCTGGTCAATTTTCTTTTTCTTTTGCCCGGTGGCCAAACATAAGCCAGGGACGACCAAACCAGTGCTGGGGTGGCCCAGGTTTGGCACTCTTGACCACTTGGATAGAGAGGCATCCAGGTGGAAAAATAGCGGAGTGTTTTCTCGCTAATATCTATCGTAAATTTGAAGTTCTAGGGGGGGCAGCTGCCCTCCCCTGCTCCCCCCTTTCCTACGCCCATGCGTAAAACCCCTATGCCTTCCCAAGGCCAGAACATAATTTGCACTTTGCTGAAAAAATACAAATGAATGTGCATTGTCAGTTTAATATACATATTCTAATATTTAGTAATCAAAATGTTAATATTATTTGATTTATTAAAGTTATAAAAGTAAAAACATTTATGTGTTTTTAGTAAAGTACAAATTTTGTTCTGGCCTTGGGAAGGCATAGCTCAACTTATGCTAATTTCTGCTCGTTTTGGGTTTGACTCAGTTAATTATTGTAATTTCTGTTCCTTTTGGGTTTCATTCATTTATCAATGCTGATTTGAGGTAGTTTCATGCTTGGTAGTTTCATGCTGATTTTATTTTTGCTCATTTTTTGTTTAATGGAGTTCTTTACTTTTCTTTGAAAAACTTATTTTGTGGAATTTTTTTTTTTTAATTAATTGAGATAAATGGACAAATCAATTTTTGGGAAAGCCAAGAACATCAAAGTTTCCTGTGAACCTAACATAATACTGAAATATAAATAGATCAACTGATCCATTATTCGACCTCCTTTCCCCCTCCCTCTCTATCTCTTTCTGTCTGTCTATATCACTCTCTCCTTCTCCCTTTCGCTCTATCTCTTTATGTCTGTCTATTCCACTCTTTCCTTCTCCCTCTCTCTTTTTATCTGTCTATCTCACTCTCTCCTTCCCTCCCTCTCTCTCTTTCTTTCTCTCTCTCTCTCTCTCTCTCTCTTTCTCTCTCTCTTGCTAAGATCATTATTTGTTACTTCTTTTCAGATGACCTAGTTATACTAGATGGCAGTGCTGGAACCCTCAAAAAATGTTAAGATGTCGCACATCAGTTGCCAGGTGCATCTGTTTTGATTTTGCGGCTTTTAAATTGAGTTTTTGTTACATTTTGGCCTTAATTACAATCTTGTAAAAATTTTAATTGGTAGAAATTGTCTTTTTCCACTTTTCGCTATTCCTCCGCAGGTTAACTCTTAGTGACAAATTCAGGTCAACTTAATATTGCCTAAACACTGTCTTGCTTAAATATATTAAATAAAAAAAAAAAAGTTTTTTAACTAAAAGTAAGGAGCGACATTAAAACTTAAAACGAACAGAAATTATTCCGTATATGAAAGGGGCTGTCCCCTCCTCAAGGTCTTTACGCTAAATTTTGACTCTCTGTCGTAACTCTACTTTTTAAAACAACAAAAACTTTAGCAAAAGTAGCGAGGCGTTGAGGAGAAGACAGTCCCTTCCATATACGAAATAATTTCGGTTCGTTTGAAATTTTAGTGTTGCTCCTCACTTTCAGTTAAAAAAAGTTGTGTTTTTTAATTTAATTTTTGAACGTTTTTCAGCTAATGCAAGTTCGAATTTGGCTCACCGTACATGAAAAATTAAAACAAAATTTGCATATTAATAAAGCTGTTAGCACTTTTTAAAAAGCTTCCTATTCTAATTAAATGGCCCCCGTGTTTGAGTTTTAGTAAACAGTCTAACTCTAGCGTAAAGAGTAAGGTATTGAGGAGGGGGCAACCCTTCATATATGGAATAATCGCCATTTGGGGCGTGTGGGTTTAGTTTCCTCATTTTCGGTGGCAAGCCACTTTTCTAAACTGATCGACTTCTTAAACTTCTTCAATTAATGCTACGTTTTCCAAAAAGGTCCATCAATAGTTGACTGCTTCTTGCACAGCCATCTTTTTCTTTTCTTGCAATTTTCACAATATATGTACACTTTCCTGTCTACGTACAAATCTGAGGGTTCCCTCAAAAAAGGATTTGAGCTGAGCGAATCACATTGAAGCCCTATAACAAAAAAATTTTTATAATTGAAACTTTTGAATATGCCTTTACAATCATTTTTGGCTCAAGTAGGGCAAGTAAGTCTTTAAAGTAGGGCATAATATCGAAAATTGCTCCGCTATTCTTTGCAAAGTGCAGAGAATTGTCCTATGATTGTGGAGTGGGCTGCATTTTAGCTTGGTAACATGGGACCTGGAGATCAAGTCTAGCTGTGTCAACGAACTGCAAGGCCGACGCAAGGACCTTGGTAGTCAAGTAGCGTCGTTAATCCGATACAATGCAATGCCCAGTACAGAGACTTGCACTGTTTCTTTTTTTATATTTGCAGAAACTAATATAAAGACAGATAGATATGTTTTGCGGAGAATTTCAATGGGTGATTGTTATAAAAATATTGACCTACACTAATTGAACATTTCTATAAGGAATTGTAATAAACCTATTAGGTAACTTCGAAAATATTAGCCTAAACAGTGAGGAAACCTCCTTTATTCTTCTTGTCCTTAACCGGTTACTCTTAGCAGATTTGATCATATTGGAACACTAAAACTTTGCATGTATAGATCGGATTTACGGTAGCAGTTGACACTCACTCAGTTTATATAGATAAACAATACCAGTATAAAACTCAAACTTAATCCAGAGATTGAACTTAACACAATCCATTAAGAAAAGCAATGGACAGTACAAGGTATCCCAAGGCGTGAATTATGTTAAAATACTATTTTATAAACTTCAAGTTTTCTTGGGGTGAAAATAATACCATGATGAACAATTTTGTTGTGTTTTCTTGTGTTTTGACTTCTTATGCTCTTGTGACAAGAACAAAAAAGTGTATATGAAATTTTCACGGTTTTACAATTGATCAAAAATATGTTGTTTTTTTTGCGGTAACAGTCTTGTTCGATGATCTGAATGAAAGAATATGAATAAAGAAAAATCTAAAAGAATTTAATTAGGGCAGTGAGCTGCTGAAAAACATGGCGTCATTTCACTTTAACAGCCAGTAACTTTGATAAGTGGCAGATAAAAATTGAATTACTTACATGAAAATGAAATTAAGTGCATGAAAAACCAATTTTTTTTTCAAACACGGGGATTATGAAGGGCAAAATAAAAGACGGTAAGCCCCTCTCCCATGCCCCTTCTCCCCCAAAGACATCTGACAAAATTTGGATATAACCAATGTATTCTAATAATAATAACAATTTATTTTTAACCTGCTAAAGTAACAAAAGCGGAGCATAAATAGAAGAAAAAACAAAAAATGCAGACAAAGCGACTAAATACATAGTAATTCACTAAAACACTAAATACACAGTAAATACATAGTAAAAGCACAGTAAATACACAGTAAATGCACGAAATTAATGAAGGAGATGGACAAACCCATGATGAGCTGGGAGAGCCTTCACTGTCTGGGGGAGTTTGTCAGCAAGCCCAACTAGCTTTTCAATTATATCCGGAAGCCCAAAAACGGAGACAAGGTTACGGTTCCGGTACCCCGGGGGCAAATACAATAGAAAACGTGAAAACCGAAAATAACAAGAACGTAATGACTGAGTATCTTTTTGCCCAAGAATGGGATAAACACCAGAAAGGAACAAAATTGAATGATCAGCAAAAGAAGAATACAATTTAGCAAGAGTCTTCCTACTGTATTTTCCCTGATTGGCAACAATTTTAGAGCAAGATGCTTGGATCTTTTTCTTACAATTTGCCACGGCTTGGTCTCAGAGAGATTTAAGATTTTTAGCAATGTTAATGCCCAACCATCGAAAAGAAGAGACACATGGGACAGAAAAAGAAGCGCAATCTAAAGGCGAGTTACAATTACTGTTAAACGAAAGACATTTGCATTTAGAGAAATTCAGCGATAGACCAATTTTACTAAGGTTTTTTGCAACTGTAGACACAGAAACAGAAAGGCCTTTTCTAGTCCTACTGATTAGAAGTATATCATCAGCATACGCTATGTAAGAAAGATTAACCGCCTGGAAAATACAAGCGGTTGGGATTGAAGATAAAACAGTAGAAATGCAAAGTTTAAAAATAGAAGGGGAAAGGACTGCACCTTGTCTGACACCAAGCCGAACCAAAATTTTAAATTCTACAGAGTCGAAAGATTCAAAAACTATGCCTTTGGAAATGACAAGATCCCAATGTCCATGGGGAGAGGGCTGTAATTTACGCAATTTCCTTATTGCTCGTATATAGTATTCATTATTGGGAAATATACAGAAATTTTGGAGGGCAATTTTATTCAGGTGGGGGGGGGAGGGAAGTTTCCACGGGAAAAATTTTCCATGAGGAGGAAAGTTTCTGGGGGTAGGTATCCATGGGAACTTTTATGGGGGGAGGGGTAGGATTTCTTGGCATTATTTGAACAAGGGATAGAAATTAAATTTGATTGCCGTTGTTCACATATATTATTTGTTATTGGGAAATGTAACTGAAACTGTGGGGGGGGATTTTTGTCACAATTCTGTAAGCAAGAATACTCAAACACAAGGGTCGTTCAATTTTAATGTGAAATATTTTAAAGAACTAAAGAAAGACTTGACAAGAGAAGGTGTCAGAACTTTAAAAGACTAAGGGGAGGTTCGACAAGAGGAGGTTGTATGAGTGAAATACAAGAGCCGGTCTGGCTTCTATAGACTCTTATGAGTGTTAATATCGGTTTCTTTTGGTTCAGCCATGCCTGTCACATGCCTAGCTACGCCTTTGTTTCTAGGACACTTTGGTGCAAACCACTCCAGGCTGGAAAAAGAGCTATAAAGACCAGTCAAAACCCTGGAAGAACACCATCAAGTCTGACCTTGAACCAATTGGTGGGTTTAGATGATACGGCTATTGATGGCACTATGGGACTCCTTCTGGCTTGAACTTGCTGTCCCTTTGACCCATAATCACACCCAATAGAATGGGACCGCCTACCACCCCCTAGCGCAAGGAAAAGTTTGCCCACTTGTGTCTTACTTCAAGTTAAAATAAGTACGTTGCCAAATCAAACTGCAAATAAAGCTATCATTATTGTAATTTTTGAGGCACTAACGCTAATTCAATAGAAAGATTCTTAATAGAAAGTTAGTTTAAAATGTATATCTTTTAACCAAGTTAAATTTTATGTTTTGCCAATAAAATGAAACTAGCAAGACATAAACAAATTTGTCACCAATTATTATTTAAGGTTACTTAAGATATTACAATATTTCCGAAATTATTGGCGGGGGGGGGCAAGTACCCCCTTGTCCCTCTCAAAATACGCCTATGGTAAAGAATTTAACACTGGAAAGAGATAATGGGTAAGATAAATGGTGAAGATGCGAATACCTATTCGTTCCAAAGGTAGGAAACAGCAGTTCTGCTGAGTACAAAGGCTACCATTAAAATAAGTGATACATACATAGCAGCTGATCCAGTGTTGATCTTCTATTGAGTTTTCTTGTTTGCAGAAAAATCAGAGCACCCTTCTTAAGAAGTTTTGAAGTAGGAATTATATTCACAATCTTCATCTCTTTTCGAACCGAGTGTGACAACCAGTTAAGGTATTCTTAGGTGACGAACTATGAAAAATGACCCAAAACGCACAGTGTTTCTTCTGCTTTGCGTTCTTTGAGATAAGAGTATTTCATACCGCTTTTAACGTGGAAATAAACGATCAGGACCTAACGTTATAGTTAGTTGCTAGAAAGCGATGCCAGCTACTGGTAAAGTATGCAGAATCAGAATTCATAACCCATTCAGCCGATGCGGATCTCAGTTTCTCGGCGGTTCCGCCAAGAAGTAATATGGGGGTTAAGACCGGTCATTTTTTGCTCTATAGCACTCTTCCTATTTTTCACCCAGAATTAGATTTTCTTCAGACATGATCATTAACATATATACGTTTCATGGTCTAGGCGTAAAAACATAAAGCGGACCTGTCTTAAATTATGATGAGATAGGATCTTGGCCAGCATCACTCTGTAGTATCTGGAGCAGGGTTGCCACCCTGACTTGTAAGAATTTACTAAATCGGAGAGGAAAAATTTACTAGATCTTATCTGTTTTTACTAAATGCTCAAAAAAAAATTTTGCGTGTGCGGCTAAGCCGCAAGCGCAAACCATCAAGCATCGATTTTTCCTATAGGAGGGTAATCAATACGATTTTCACAATCTTTTTTCCTTTTTCTTCTTTTTTTCTCTCTTCCTCTTTTCTTTCGTTTTCATAATATGTATATATAAGTAGAATGCATATATGGAATTTGCTTGATGCCCTAGGAATTCCCATACTATTTACTTGATGCTCTACACCTTTTCAAAGAGAGTGAGTATCCTCTCACACCAATGTTCCTTGGTACCTTTCCAAGCAAAGTGGTCAAACACGTTTTGAAACTATAGTCGAGATTGTATAAAGCAACCAGACTGGCTTTTGAGGCAACACCCATTTTTTAGGGTCAATCAGAGAGAGCGGAGGTTACTCTATGTACGATAACTTGATTGGTAATTGGATTCGAATAAAAGGAGCGATTTTCATTGCAATTCATATTAGAAAGAGAATTGATTTCAGAGACAATAGTTTATTTAAGAGGATATTGGTAGAGAAAATGAGTGGAACGTGTACATTATTAGAGGTTAATGGTGGAGCCGGCAGCAGCAAAGATATACGAGTACCAGATGTGGCAGTGACAATAACAGGAGGCTGTAGACTATGCCTTGAATGGGATGATTTGTATACTAGATATGTGATATCATTAAGCAAATTTAAAATGGTGGAATAATTATGTTTTGCTGCGAAACTGAATATTGTGCAATATAAATAGACTTCCGGCAGCATTAGATGATCTAGTGAAATATATTGATGAGAACAAATTGAATCAGTGGTTATTATTGTTGTAATTATGCTCAATAAAATTGTTTCTTAATCAAAGGTATTTTTCTTTCTATAGTAGGCTAGCGTATATTTTTAGAGTAGAAAAAAAAATTCTGGTTAGTCTGAAGTTGGTTGTGAGAGTGTTAGGACTCTAAAAAATGGATAGATTTGAGAAAGAGCGAATCATGGGGAATCTAGTTTTTATGGAAAAACGTTTGATTCTTGATGATGATTTTCTAGAGCTGTCTATTCAAAGGAAGATATTTTCTCAGGGAATGCTTGTCGATATAATGAAAACTGATTCTCCATCATTAGACTGTTGCATGAAACTTTTACGCTGTGGTCCAAATGCATTTACACAATTTATTGATATATTAGTCACGACACGGCAAAATGATATTGTGGATATGCTTTTAAATACTAGCTTAGAAATTTAGGACTTTTTTTCTCATGAGAAAGATGGGGTTCAAGGATGATTTACTCCTCTCTCTCTCTCTATCACTCTGAATTTGTTATTGTTGGTAGCTCAGTTTCTTTGTGGCAGTGAGAGTGTCAACACATGAAAAAATGTTCCATACATGTCCGCTATGCATGTACACACTGGGCAGCTGTTCATCATGTGAGAATTGCACAATGATTGATGAGTATGATGAAAAGTATAGATTATGCAACCCGTGTTAATTGGATAGAGGATATGCTGTACAAAATAAAGGTTGTAATTCCTGTCTTGAAAAGGTGTGTGACTCTCATCATAGAGGGCACCTATGCTCCAATTGCCACTATGATAAATGTAATAAGTGGGAGAATACATATCCTGGTATGATTGGAAAGAATCCTAAGCGTGATTTTAGTTTATTGCTACGAGATTGGTATCGTCGTAGTTTTAGATTGTTCTAGGAGGAGGAACCGGGTCAGCGATTCAACTGATGGAACAACAAAAGAATTTGGTTTCTACGTCATCGTTGTGAAGACAATGACTACTACGATTCTAAGCCCATTGATTTTTATTTGGCTGTTACGGAATGTGATTCGCCACTTGAGGACACTATTTATGACATTGCTTCAAATAAGCAAATTGAAACATGTGAATTCTACAGAATGAATGAGAATAGTATCATTGACTATACAAAGAGATATGATAAGAGTGAAGCTACGCTCTATTGTAGAAAATGTGACCCTGACATTGCAGCACATCAGGATCAGTATACTGTGAATTCAGATAATATAGCCACAATAGTTGTTCTTGAGAAATACCTATACCTTTACCTTGCAGACGATAAAATTTAAAGAGTAGAAAAGTCATTTTATATAATTCGTATACATTTTTAATTTTTTAGTGAAAAGTTTAAAATATATTTTTAGAACATCTTAATATTAAGGCACTTAAATCAATATTAAACACGTTTGTAAGTATATTTTCAACTAGAAAGTCGTTCAATCGAGGCAAGTCAACGCAGATGTCGGGAAACTGCTTGTAGATATTGCCACAAAATCGGAACATGAAAAAGAGTAGTGCTTGAAAGCCACATGTCTTAGTCGTTAAATCCTGTACTCTTCGTTGATTTTGAATAATAGTTTTCCCACTGCTTTCAATAAAGTTGCTGATGTATAGAGTATAGAATTTATTCGATAGGTAAAGAGGATAGAGAAAAGCAATAGGCTTCACTATTTAAAAAAGCATAAGCAGTAACCTGTTTTAAAAGACGATGGACTGCTATTAACAATGACAAGGATATTGTAAACACTTGAAAATTTTTTAATGAGGTCCAATGGTATGAAATAGGACTCCATACTAGTATTTAGTATGGATCCATACTAAATACATTGATTATTTGGTTTGTGTTCATGGTGCTAGGTCTAGTAGAACACTGCCGTCGGATGTGATTTCCCAATAGGTTTCAAATTGACTCAATGATATTAGCGTGATACTCTCAGTCAAAGCATCGGCAAATGTGCACTCTAAACGTACATTCTCCGTTTCTACTCTGCTCATATCCTGAGTGCCAGACAGATCCAAAACAATTATACCATGATTTTTTGACAACAATGAATCAGTTATTCTATTTTCATATAGTTGAGAGTCATAATCTAGGGATTACATGGTCAACTCGTAAAGAGTTCTAATGGATTTTTTGTCAAATGATAGAGTGTACGGAGGAATACCATTCACTTTACAAACAAGGCTAGATAGACCGAAAAAATTAAAATCATGGGGGGATTCAGTCCAGGATCCAACAGTACTGCCACTCTTCAAAAAGACCAAAGCCAATTTTGATGGGATTTCCCCATTGAGAAATGATAAATACGAGAGCTGGTGGCAATGTGACGTTGATTGGTGATTGTATGGGGGACAAGAAGTTTAATGTTGTTGCCATTGGCTCTTAGCTTTTCCAGTGCCAATACAACAGAGGTCATAACCCGTTGTTTTTGAATGTGGAAAATTCCAGATGTCATAATATTATTTGAAGTGGTTTCCGCGGCAAGTGTCATTCTGAAAAGAAAATTCGCCGGGGCTAATTGCAAATTTATGTCTATTTTAAAATTTCAGAAAAACTCTTGGGATATATTGAATGTATCATTATTTAATTTTCCAACTAAATGATGCTCCTGGGTCACTGCAGTTGGCAACTCACCGTCAGTCTCAACAACTGACCGATATTCATAGCCCATTTACTGTCCTCTCAACTCCTTGTATGCCTTTGGTGGCCATCATCATAAATTGTATGTAGCTTGCATAGTTGGATAAATTATTGCTAGTGCTCACCAATGGTCCATTAATAAATACATTAATTTGTTTGAACAGGTTGTGTAGAATACAGTTTTCGTAGGACAAACCATCGGTAGTATTTGGACTCGTGATATCTGACTTTTTGTTCGCCACAATATTTAAATCAATAGATTTTCATGACAAATCAAGGAAATTGTGATCACTGGGATATATTTGAAATTAAATGTTTTCCGAGAGGGATGGCTGGGGATAAAATTGTTTAGAGTGGCCATACGTTGCACAAATATCAACATTATGAGTATTAAATAGACTCAGTGAAGAACTGATTGATAGATGCAATTCCTTGTGGGGGAGATAGTCATCTTAAGAGAAGAAATCCTTCTTTGATCCAACAATCTTTTTCTTTTTCTTCTTCTTATTGGTCTTCGTTGTTTTATTTCTCGAAGTCCTTGTTGATGTCCTTCACTTCCCACCTGGGTAGAGACTGATGAGTGAATGACGCACACGCATCCTTTTCAAGCCCTTCCCATTTTGATGAGATTTTAATTGCTCACCAATGGTTCTCGCTCAAGATCTAATATTTTCCTTAGCACTCTCGTTGAAATTCTTACCCAATCCCCAGTCCTGTTGTGTGGAGAAGCCAAAATTCGATGAAGCAGGTGCAGGATGTTTTCTGGCTTGGGGTAGTTCAGAACGAAAAATCCTAGCAAACCAGCTACCAAGACCATAGCCAGACATTGTAGTACGCCCTTTGTAGTAGTCTAATCCATTGCCTATTTGGCGTGGACTCAGAGCACCATCATAGCAATCAGTATCAGGACAGACAAATAAAATTCTTCTATTGTTAATTCTAGATGATGGTGGTGTCGCCGACAATAGGTCGAAAATGACATGTAATCACTGCTAAACCTTTTGTCATTGCTAGAAGATCACCCAATTTACTTCTTAGTGTTAACTGACAGAGTTCCAAATACGAAGTGTTTACAGGAACATACTGAAGATGCTTTATATTATAGTGATGAACAAGTCCATGGGTTGTTTTTCGTTCAAGTACACGTAGGAGAGGGGACATTTGAATTACCAACTCTCGATATTTCCACAAAAGATGCATAGAGAAATATGCAAGAGTCCGAGGCGAAACCAGGTGGATAGTCAGCAAAAATAACTTGATAAATCCTGTAAACAGTCCCAGCGTTTTTCCCATTGATCATATTCTGTTTAAAGCCAAGAACGTCTCTCAGATTATCATTGAGAATAATCATTTCAGTGTCAAAAGGTGAGGTAATATAAATCCTTTCGTGTTCCATTGAATAATTAAAATGGAACGTACCATTCCTACGATATGAGATTTTTCTATTGATTGTACGACACAAATCGGTCATATTATCATTATTGAATGGGTGGGTGTACGGGGTCACCACTTTTAAGGCAAAAATGGCGCAAAGAGTTGCTATGCCACTTACTGGGGGGGGGAGATCACTCGTTGGCCCAAAATAGTGGGATTTCCGCGATTACTCCAACGGTTCCGTATCTACTAGCGTGATAGGATGGTCCAGAGCCACTTTTAAAGCCAAGGGTTACCGATAAGATTTCTAACTATCTCTTTAGACTCGACCTAGGATGAAAAGTTAAAAGAGTACATAGTATAAGAAAAGTCTTACTGTATTCAAGTCACGTTATACAAGAACTCAAAACGGAACTTAAAAAGGGAATTCTTTCTTCCAGCCCGCTCCGCTAGCCGCGTGTCTGCGACGGGGTACGGGGTGGTGATGAATTTTTCCAGCCAATCCTAGGACTTACTAACTTACTGGACAACCTACCTAACTGCGCAATTTCTTACCTCGTGGTCTATTCAGTGACTACGCAATTAGGAGGACCTAAAATGGTTTCAAAAAATAAAAGGAAAATGTTTATTTATTATTCAGGGAAGGATAACAATTGTGGGGTCAAAAGACAGGAATTTCGGAGTGACATTTATCTAAACAAACTGGGACCAAGGGTTCCAACACATCCTTCCTAAGATAAATGGTCCGCATCCCCGGTGGATTGGCTGGAAACTCAGACATAAAATAAATAACATTAAACTCAAAATCATTAGACTTGTATCTTCTCTCTTTTCACCGCTTGGCTCAGGATTCGTCGCCATCCCCACATCTCCGCCGTAGAAACCACCATGGTCTAGATTGTCTAACATCTGCATTTGGTCTCGAAAATCGAAGTCCCCAAGATTCGTAGAAATTCATTGTGCACAGCACAATCAAAAACAAAAATTTTCTTGCTCTCACGAATTTACATTTGAGAGGAGCTGAGAATCAGTTCCTGGCACTTTCGATGATGCCAGCCATCGTGAAAAATTGGTTGCACTAGCCTCATAGTTTCCATCTGTGGAAACAACCCCACATCTCAATAAAAAAGTAAATTGCCCCTTGGCATAATTTCAAACAGTCTAAGGCCGAAAATACACAGGCCTGTGAAAACGATAGGAGTTCAGGAAAATGAAGTAAGAATCTGAGCGAACCTTGAATCGCTTTTTTCTTGGTCTTGTCCCCTAAAATATTTGAATGAATAATGCTCGGCGATGAGGGATGAAGATGAAATTGAAGACTGGAAAGACAAGATTTCAGTAAAGGGATCACAAATTGTCCGCCAGTTGTGCATTGAGGAAAAGGGCAATCTTTCACGTCTTCCCGCAGGGGATCTTCCCCAAGGGATTCCTCCCCCTCAAAAAGGAACAAACTCTCTTTCGAGTTGATCCGACCAATATCAGATTCCTTCCCATATTTCTTCGATCTAACCCAAAATCCAGTACCTTTCAATCTTTCCGTAACCCGTTGTTGACAAGTCAATTCTATGTCAGGATTATTTGTAGTTTCTCTTAATTTGTCATGGGTCTTCTCCTCCCTCCTAAGTTTTTCCGTTTTATTGTAATTTTGCAATTTTCCCTGTGGGTATTGGACCTCTTTGTCCTCCCTATTATTTATTTTAGCTAGGCACAGCCCAGATTTTTTATTTTTCGCCACTGCAGGCTGAATCTCAAATTTTTTTCTCTTTTTTACACTCCTCTTTTCATCTCTACTTTTCTCAATTTTGTTATTCGCGCAAAATATTAAATCATTGTTAAATCTGATTTGGACTCCAGTGTCCACCATCTTTGACTGCATTTCTTCTTTGTAGCTCCATTTAATATCTCTTTTCTCTCTATTAGTTCTCTTTACTCTTACCGCAGAAACAAATATTTCGTCATCAAATGGGAACTGAATTCCAACATTTGGTTTTTCATATTGTACTAAAATTTCTTGAACTTTACGAGGAAAAGCGCGTACAATAAATTTCGTCTCCTTTTTCTCTGGTACAATCAGTGCTTCATTTTGGCAACCATTTTTCGGCGTCTCACACTCGTTAAAAGTGTTCTCAAGTTTTCCGTTTTCTGGAAATTTGGATTTTCGATTTTTGATATCTCCAAAGTCTCCTCCTACTAAAACATGCACTGCTAGCTTAGGTACTAAGCCTACTTTTATCCTTTTTCTCTAGACCGTACCGTCCTTCTTTGCAATTTCTATTCTTACCCAAGCAGACGGGCATTGGTGCTTATCTCCATAATAACACACTGTTGTAATATTATTTTTATGGTCTATTTCCGTCTTTTTAATTAGGTCCATTCGCACAAAAGTTTGCTCACTCCCTGAGTCAATTACCATTTTGGTCAATTTTCCATTTAATTTTCCTTCTATTTTATGTGATTTCACAAACTCGCCAATATTTCCTTGATTGTGTGCTATAGCCCAATTCGTTCTTTTATAGGTTACTTTCTCATCTTTATTATGGCAATTTTTAGAAAAAGGCTCCGAGAAATAAATTTTTACCAGATTATCAATATTTTGACTATCAAGCATTTCTTTTTTCTGATAGGGCGGAATAGCCTCCCAATTTTTTTATGGGCCGGTCCACCTTTCCCCGTAGGCAACAAAGTATCATGTTTTCCCGTAAAAGTGTTTAATGTCTGGTAATTTTCTTTTTCTCACGATTGATTCTTAGACAAATTATTAAGGATATCTGACAGCCTAGAAGTTGGTTGTAATAAAATCTCACTTTCTAGAATTCCCCAGCGGGCTTATGCCGATCATGGTTCTTTTAAACTCATCCTTTTTTTCTCTAGCTATTCTTCCTTCCTCCATGAAATTTGATATTCGTTGTGCCATATCTATTTGAGTGCTATTTTGCGAGCTCCTGCTGGATCTTGATTCAACACTGTTCCTTCTACTCGGACTACTTTGATTCAGTCTGTCATTATTTCTTCTTAATTCATTTTCTGAATTCATTTGTTCCATATCTGTACTATCTCTATCCCGCAACTCCCCTTCATTTGGCACAGCCTCTGAGGGATGAGTTCGTCTTGTTTTTCACATATTATTTATTCCTTGTTTATTTCGTAACCCCTCATTTTACCGCGTATACTTCTCTCCGATTATATTATCTCTTATTCAATTAGTCAATCTTGGTAAGCTCAAAAACTGTCACGCAAAAATTATGGTACGCAATAACTATTGTCAATTATCAGCTCCGTGTAATAATATTCAACAAATTTTCAAATAACCGAAATATCTTGACTTCATTAGTGATTAACAACTTCTTTCACAAGAAGCAGTTGTACGCGATTGAAATATATCTCCGAAAAACGAATTAACAGGGGTTGGACGAGAAAATAATCAGAAAAACCGCGCGAATATTCCGCTAGTGAATTAGCTGGACTAAACTCAAACAGGGGAACTACCCTGTAAAACAAATCACGTATCCCTCCTGGATACTCGTATTCCAAATATAATCTCCTCCTGGGCAGATTACTCAATAGGACAGGTACCTCCCACCTTCCTTGTCCAATGTGCGCACAACTGACAAATTCTCCTAATTTGCCGTCCTCAATACTCTTATAACCTTCGTCACTGAAGATTATATCTAAGTCCGCCAATTCACTCAAATAATAACCCAACTTTCAACGTTTTCCGTCCAAATGAAAATCTTTTTATCAATGTCTCTTTTTATCATTTCGTGAAAAGTTATTTCCGTTTAATTTGCCGATTCTACGTGGGTGACGCAGCCTCCCTTGTCTCACAAGTTCATTATTGTTCGCGTGATCTATTGATTTTTTAAATTTTATTACTTATTGTTATCCGACTAGGCACAACTAAGATAAAAAATTTCTCTTTGCTATTTTTTATATATGTACCCACAATAGGCTACTCTTGTAGGCTAAATTACTTGTCTCTTCGAAAAACGCGAAATTCTCTTACTATCAGGTTTACTGATAACTCTTTAAATTGCTGCCACCACTTATTGGATGGGTGGGTGTACGGGGTCACCACTTTTAAGGCAAAAATGGTGCAAAGAGTTGCTATGCCACTTACTGGAGGGGGAGATCCCTCGTCGGCCCAAAATAGTGGGATTTCCGCAGTTACTCCAACGGTTCCGTATCTACTAGCGTGATCGAATGGTCCAGGGCCACTTTTAAAGCCAAGGGTTACCGATAAGATTTCTAACTGTCTCTTTAGACTCCACCTAGACTGAAAAGTTAAAAGAGTACATAGTATAAGAAAAGTCTTACTGTATTTAAGTCACGCTATACAAGAACTCAAAACGGAACTTAAAAAAGGGAATTATTTCTTCCAGCCCGCTCCGCTAGCCGCGTGTCTGCGACGGGGTACGGGGTGGTAATTAATTTTCCCAGCCAATCCTAGGACTTACTAAGTTAATGGTCAACCTTCCTAACTGCCCAAGTTTTTACCTCGTGGTCTATTCAGCGACTACGCAATTAAGAGGACCCAAAATGGCGTCACAAAATAAAAGGAAAATGATTATTTATTTCTCGAGGAAGGAAAATAATTATGGGGTCAAAAGAAAGGAATCTGGGAGGGACCTTTATCTGAAAAAACTGGGACCAAGGGTTCCAACAATCATATTCAATATATTTCAATTTGACAAGGGGATATTCGCTAGATTTAAGTGCTTCAACCCATTCATACCCTACAAAGATTGACCAATCGAATGGTATAACTTTAATCTTATACTCGCGATATCTTCTCAGGATATTTGAGATATTTTTGAGAATACAGTCGAAAAGAGCCAATTCACAATTTCTGTCATCAAAACTGATGGCGAGAGAAAGTTTCGTCCTGAATTCACTTTTCTTATTATAATCGTTGTAGAGAGGATCGGAAACATTGGACATAAATGTTACATAGAAATCATTGGGCATTGTCAATATCTTCAACACTGATCCAAGAATCAAAATCAGAGTTGTATCCTAGCCACCGAACAAGTAACTGTTTCCTACCCCTGTGAGTACGAGTCTTTAATATCTTTTCAATTTGATATATTTCACTATTATTTTTAAATTTTTGTAGTTCATAGTCATAAAAACCGCTTAGAATCTCTTCATCTTTGGTATCACACAAACGATAAGTTATGAGTTTAGTGTTTAGGATTTTCGCCACGGTAAAAATTTCTGTGGACCACAAGTAATGACCTTTTCCAAAAATATTAGTCTTTCTATTAATTTAAAAAGCATAACCAACATTGTATTTTTCTTCTTGAAGCTCGTTTCTCTAGAATAGTGTTGCAGAAGGGTATTCAATTTATCATGATTAGTATTATAAACTTCCGTTGGGGTAGAATTGGGAAGGAGGATTAATACAAATTATAAAATTTGGTAGAATTTAGTCCTCTGTTCCTCCCAAGAAAGTGTGTGTTTAGTATTTCCAAACCTATCAGAGACAGAAAAGTTTGAAAAAGTGTTCATTAAAGAAAATTGTTGACCTTAAAGGGAAGTATAAACAGCCTTTTACCTTCCTAGGATTCTTTCTTTCCTCTCTTTTTCTTTCTCTTTGCTGCAAGTTCTAGTATCTGAATCGTCTATCATTTACTCAAATATGGCCATAGATTAATCATCTTTAAGTGTGTGTAATTATAATACTAAACTTGAGGGTAAATTTAAATCGAGGTGCTGAGAAAATTCTCACGCAATTTATTAATAGACCCATTTTAGCGATTTAAAACAATATAAGGGGTCAAAACGTTTTCCACACTAAGAGTTGAAAAAATAGACCCATCATGAGTTCAAATAAAAACAAAATCAAAGAGTTAGAAACTGCACTACAACAAGCACAGTCTAGAATAAACGCTCTAGAAGGGCAATATAGAGATGCCACAGTCACAAGTAAGCTTTCAAATTTATTTGTGGACCAAGCACCTCCCATCTCGTTACTGACATATCCAAATGAAATCCATTCGTGGATTACGACCCTTAAACATATACAAAAGAGATTAGGAAAAAATGACATTGCTAGGATTAATCAAGCTATTTGTTACACACGGGGAGAAATACAAAGATTCGCAACGAGCTTTGACATTCCTAAAAAGAAAGATGTGTCAAGACCAACTAGGGGTAATTATTCCAGGTATAAATTTAGTGAAAGAAAAAACGTTCGCATAAAATGCTGGAGTTGCGGGGGTCCACATAGACAATCAGAATGTGAAAAACCTCTGACTTGTATCCGCTATGGTGAAACAGGCCACAAAGCAAAATATTGTTTAGCTCCAGCACCTACAAACCAACCCCAAGAAAATTTTTTAGGCAGTTTAGGGCATTACCTGCCAAAAATACTGCGGCCTCCGAGCAATGGTTAGGGAACCACCGGAAGGCACAGGCCCAGATTCCGTAATTTTGTAGATATATGTTAACCGTTAGGAGTAGACCTAGTGTGACTAGGATTCACGGAAATGTCATGACAGGGAGTCATATACTTCAGAGGGAAGTTGAGAGGACATCTCTTAAGGATGCGAAAAAGGGTTCGTCCACCTGTATATGATGCAAAGAAGGGTTTCGTCTACCTCTTAAGGAAGCAAAAAAAGTTTGCATCCATAGGATACGAAAAAGGGTTGTATTCCAGCGCGCAAACGGAGTCTATTACCCCTCTTGGGGCAAACGATAGTGTGAGTGGCTGGACTAGCAACGGAAGGAGATGTAAAAAAAAATTCTCCATGAAGGTTAATACAAATATCGGACCGATCTGTATCTTTACGGAGTGACCTTGACAGGGAATCAAGAATTGAAAGAAACAAAAGTCAGAAACTTTGGGAAGGACTTCCAAGCAAATTATCGAATATATATCCAGAGATTTTAATGAGAAAATATTTCTAAAATTACAGATAAACAAGGAAGTCACAAAAAGTTCAATCCAAATAAAAAAGTTATTAAAGAAAATAGGAACAGTAATCCTTTCGATTCTTCAAGCAGAAAATAAAAGTTTCCCATTTATTGTTACGAATCCGGCAGAAATGCTTAGAACAATTTTCGAAATTGAAAATTAACTACCAATAGAGTAGAGATGACCCTATAACTCCCACGACTCTCCCCTGCTGCCACCTACAACTTTTTTACATAATTCAGTGAGAATGAAAAAACAGGATTTTTCTCACTTTTATGGATGTTTTCTTGGACGGTTATGTGTGTTGGTCAATTTATTTGATGTTTTTCATGGATGTCAACATCAATTTATGTCTGTTTTATGGTTTTTGTCAGTGATAATGAAAAAAACAGCGACGAGTACAGCAATTTATGGATGTTTTATGGTTTTTGTCAGAGAGAATGAAAAAACAGGAGCTTTCTCACATTAATGGATGTCAACAGTAATTTATGTCTGTGTTATGGTTTTTGTCAGTGAGAATGAAAAAACAATGACGAGTACAGCAATTTATTGATGTTTTTCATGGATGTCAACAGTAATTCATGTCTGTTTTATGGTTTTTGTCAGTGAGAATGAAAAAACAGGAACTTTCTCACTTTAATGGATGTCAACAGCAATTCATGTCTGTTTTATGGTTTTTGTCAGTGAGAATGAAAAAATAGGATTTTCTCACTTGAAAAAACAAGAATTTTCTCACATTGATGGTTGTTTCTTGGACGGTTATGAGTGCTGGTCAATTTATTTGATATTTTTCATGGATGTCAGCAGTAATTTATGTCTGTTTTATGGTTTTTGTCAGTGAGAATGAAAAAACAGTATTTTTCTCACTTTGATGGATTATTGAGTCTAACGGGAACCGGAGTCAATGACACTTCTTACGAATGTTATGATCCATGAATTAGGAATCATGATCAAGTGTTTCCTTCTCAGCCAATCAGAGGGCTTGCTTACATATTAGCGGCGGAGGGAATATGAGTAAAGGATTTTTGCTATAGTTTTATTAGTCTGTGAATAGAATTCAAAG